>NW_027466490.1:755000-790000 GCF_050575085.1 Anarhichas minor
CTCAGACTCTCTTCATGTTTCCAGGTTTTCATTTCAATCGATGAACAGAAGTTCACTGAAATCTTTATCTGAGAGAAACTTTCAGCACATTTATTAATAAATAACTAAATATGATCCTGAAGACATTTGATTTTCACTTTTGTCTGTTTGAAAAAATAAAAAGAGGAACTTTACTTTAGTACTAAAATACTTTGAGTACTAAAGTAACGAATGAGTACAAAGTAAAAGTAAAATAATAATTAAAATGATTCAAAGCAAGAAGATAAATGTGTCAAAGGTGTGCGGAGGTGAAACCAGATCAGAGGAAACCAGTTCAGTTTCAAACTCACTTCCTAAAACACTTCACCTTCCTGTTTCCTCAGACACTTTCTGTTTCCTTAAACACTTTCCATTTTCCTAAAAAACACTCCATGCTTCCTTAAATACTTCCTGTTTACTAAAAAACTCTTTCCGCTTCCTTAAACACTTCCCTCATCAGAAAACACGCTTTTGAAAACACTTCCTGTTTCCTATCTTCTCTTCTTCCTGCCCCGTGATGACCAGTCTGACTGCTTCTTACTTTTAAAGTAGTTTAATATTAAATGAATGACAACGTAAAGTTAGAGGTTCCTTCAGTCGCACTAAAAGGATCCACCTCGTCATCATCATCACCATCACCTCATCATCATCACATCATCACCATCACCATCATCACCACCATATCACCATATCACCATCACCTCATCATCATCATCATCACCTCATCATCATCATATCACCATCATGACCACCATCATCATATCACCATCATCATCATCATATCACCATCATCATCATCAACTCATCATCACCACCATCATCATCATCATCATCATCATCATCATCATCACCACCATCATCATCATCAACTCATCATCACCATCACCACCATCATCATCACCACCTCATCATCATCACCATCATCATCATCACCACCTCATCATTGTCACCATCATCATCACCATATCACCATCATGACCATATCACCATCATCATCATCACCATATCACCACCATCATCATCACCATATCACCATCATCATCATCACCACCATCATCATGACCATATCACCATCATCATCACCATATCGCCATCATCATCATCACCACCATCATCATGACCATATCACCATCATCATCATCATATCATCATCATCATCACCATATCATCATCATCACCACCATTACCATCATCACCATCACCATCATCATCATATCACCATCATCACCACCATATCACCATCATCATCACCATTATCATCACCACCATTATCATCATCACGACCATCATCACCATCATCATCTTCACCTCACCACCATCATCACCATCTATTTTTCATGGATGAAATAAAATGAAACCTTAGAGGTGGATGTGTTACGTGGTAGAAGTAGATTTTAAGGTTTTTAATGGAACTCAGTGTTTACTACGGGATTTTAGAGAGTTATTAACCCTGAAGAGGGGTTATTCATGTCTTATTCATGGTTTATAAATGGATCATCGATGGAGAATTAGTGGGTCATGAAGGTGTTTTCGTGGTTTTCAACAGATCACATGGATACGTCTTTGTGCTTCCTGTGAACTCGTGACAATAATAAACCTTCCTCCTTATCTTCCTCCCTGTATCCTGACCTCAGCTCTCACGCGCAGCTCGTTAAATATAAAAACAAACGTGCGTAAAAAGGTGTCCAGACGCAGCAGGTGCTCGCGTGGCGCCTCACTCACCGATGGAGACCAGTCGGATGTGTTCCCTCTCCAGGAACTCCAGAGCCACGGACACGTTCTCCAGCTTCATCTGCCTGAAGTTGGGTCTGGAGTGATACTTCCTGAACATCTTTTTCTGGCTCAGAACCTCCAGCAGCCCGATGAGCTTCAGCCCGTCGCTCAGGTCCTTCTGCAGGTCGTTGATCCGCTTGTTGAGGACCTTCAGGTGCTCGTTGCACCACCTGGTGAAGGTGTTCTGCTGGATCTTCTTCCACGGAGCGTCCTCGGCCAGGTCCTTCTCGGTGGCCGGCATCTCCTCCTCCTCCTCCTCGCCGAGGTCCGCGGTGCTCTGGTAGAACTGCGGCGGCAGCTGCGGCTCCAAGTAGCCGCTGTTACTCATCATGGTGCCGCCACCTCTCCTTCTTATAGAGCCAGGTGGGAAGAGAAGAAAAGAAAGAAAAGAGAGAAAAGAAGAAGAGGAGGAAGAGGAGCGCACAGCCTGCTGAGTTTCACACTTCACCAAAGTTTGAGTGGAAACGTGCGCTCCGGTCCGAGAGCAGATCCAGAGTCCGTTAATCTTCCGGGAGGAATAACGAGTGACGGAAGGAACCAGGAGAATCAGGAGAGACGCGCTCCTCCTCCGGACACACTCGCTCCTGAGTCCGGGTCAAGACGCGCAGACGGCGGCCTACAGAGAGTCGGGACTGCGGCTCGAGGAGAAGCGGACCAGAGGTTTAAAAAGCTCGGCGTCACTCTACCGGACTCCCAGGAATGCCCCCTCCATGGCCATATACAAGGAGAGCCGGGCATCCTCTAATCCGACGGAGATACGGGGGCCAAGGCTCATTGGGTGGCGGCAGGGCCAGGGGGCGTGGCCAGGCCTCCGGACCCCCCCCCCCCCCCCCCACACACACACACACACTCTGGACCTCCCACCACCTCAGCAGGGCCCTGGGATCCACAGCCCCGGTGACACCTCCGGGTATTTTTAGAGGATCCAAACCGGAGAGAGAGAGAGGGGGGGGGGGGGGGGGGGGGGGGTAAACTGGTGTAAAGAGAAAACATGACGTCATCTGACGGCCGCCAATCAGATCAGAAAAACACCTTTTCACTGTTCTTATAAACTGAATGATAAAAACATGAATTATCATTTTTATCGGCTGCACTCATTTAAAATTAAAGGAACAGTTAAAGGAACAGTTCACCATTTTGGGAAATTAAAGTTCAGTCTGTCATCAGTGCTCCTGATGATGTCATAGTGATGTCATGATGTCTAACTGGAGTTTATTAAGACTTTATAAAGATATAAAGTCAGAAATATAATCTACGTTACGTCTCTCTGACGGAGCCATGGTCAGATGCTTCTATACAAGTTATAGACTGAAAATATCTCCATCGTCATCATCTTCATCTCGGCTGAGATCACATTTCTGTCATGATGAGAGTAAAACAGCTCCGATGTGTAATTATAGAAACAAACTAAAATTAAAGCTGTGAGCGACTCATGATGCTCTCAGAGGGTTCAAACACACGGTCTGATAATAATCACACCAGTATTAATAAGATTAGGACCAACTACGTACTGAGATCCTGACATTAGCTCTTTCACAGTTATCAAATTACATAATGTAACATAACGTAATACAACGTAACATGAAGTGACAAAATGTACATACCGTAATACAATGTAACATAACGTAACACAACGTAATACAGCGTAATACAACGTAACATAACATAACACAATGTAACATAATGTAACATACCGTAATACAATGTAACATGAAGTGACAAAATGTAACATACCGTAATACAACGTAACATGAAGTGACATAATGTAACATACCGTAATACAATGTAACACAACGTAACATAACGTAACACAATGTAACATAACGTAACACAATGTAACATGAAGTGACATAATGTACATACCGTAATACAATGTAACATAATGTAACACAACGTAATTCAACGTAATACAACATAACATAACATAACACAATGTAACATAACGTAACATACTGTAATACAATGTAACATGAAGTGACAAAATGTAACATACCGTAATACAACGTAACATAACGTAACACAATGTAACATAATGTAACACAACATAAAAAAAGATATCTCAAATAAAACTAGTGGACATTAACGACAAGGAAAAACTACTTTATATTTGTCAGGTCATTTACAAAATGTGGAGGCCCTTTAGACAAAATCAGCACAATTGAATAAAAACGTATTCAAACATTAATGTTGTGCAGAAACATCACTGATACAATTAAATATTCTTTACAGAATCAGACACATAAATACAGAGCGAAACAGAATAATCCATCATCAAAACAGAAGCAGAACAGCAGCCAGATTACGACATGCTGGTTAATTTGGACTCAAAGTTTAGACGTCTAACTAAAAGCAGAGTTCGTACAGCGCACCTGAAACACCTGAAACAAACACCTGAAACACCTGAAGAACACAGCGCCAACACACAGAAATGCAGCCGTTACACAATCAAGCAGAACAGTAATCTCAAGAGTAATCTCAGAGTGCAGAGATGCTAAATTACAATGTAGTGTAGACATGCTCCAATGCATGTCTCCTTTTCACATTTATATTTCCTCACCTGGTTCGTGCTAAGCTTGGCTAAATATGATTTGTTTTCCTTGAATACTGAGCTAAGTTAAACACATTTTGATGTAACACACAAACAGTAGCTACAAACCAAAAAACATGAACTGTTTATATGGCTATGATAACAGTGGCTAACCACAAAGCTAGCAGTTGAAGTTGGATAAGCTGTTTGTAGCAACCACGACCTAAACTAGCCAAAGTTAATAAGCTAACGTTACATAACATTTTGTTAGCTGTACACCAGTTACCAACAAAGACAAAATATTACATGTAAATCAGAGTTTTTCAAAGGTGTTTTGTTTTCTCTTTTGTTGGAGCTAGCCTAGCATGTTTCCCCTGTATCCAGTCGTTGTGCTAAGCTAAGCTAGACACGTCCTATTTCTGTACTGGATACTGGGAGGAAACTGAAACATGTGACCAAAAGGTTGTAAAAAATCTGACTTTTTTAACTTTTAACTACAAAGTTTGTAATGCAACAGTCTACAGTAACTATGGAAGAATTTGATACAGCGCTCATGCTACCACTGTCAGCTAGTGAGCGTTGTCTAACTCTACAGCTGCTACAGCGTCTGAATCTACTCGTCTAGTTTCATGCAAATTTGATACTTCTCTAAATCTAAATCTAACATGCAACACTGCCGGCTACTGCGCACGTTTTTTTAGAATACCACTAAGCTAGCTAACGCTTTTCAGAACACTAATAAACTAGTTTACGTTTGTCAGAACACCAATAAACTAGCTTACGTTTGTCAGAACACCAATAAACTAGTTTACGTTTGTCAGAACATCAATAAACTAGTTTACGTTTGTCAGAACACCAATAAACTAGCTTACGTTTGTCAGATAACCAATAAACTACTTTACGTTTATCAGAACACCAATAAACTAGTTTACGTTTGTCAGAACACCAATAAACTAGTTTACGTTCATCAGAACACCAATAAACTAGTTTACGTTTATCAGAACACCAATAAACTAGTTTACGTTTGTCAGAAAACCAATAAACTAGTTTACGTTTATCAGAACACCAATAAACTAGTTTACGTTTATCAGAACACCAATAAACTAGTTTACGTTTGTCAGAACACCAATAAACTAGCTTACGTTTGTCAGAACACTACTAAGCTAGCTTACGTTTGTCAGAACACTACTAAACTAGCTTACGTTTGTCAGAACACCAATAAGCTAGCTTACGTTTGTCAGAACACTACTAAACTAGCTTACGTTTGTCAGAACACTAATAAACTAGTTTACGTTTGTCAGAACACCAATAAACTAGTTTACGTTTGTCAGAACATCAATAAACTAGTTTACGTTTGTCAGAACACCAATAAACTAGTTTACGTTTGTCAGAACACCAATAAACTAGCTTACGTTGTCAGAACACTACTAAGCTAGTTTACGTTTGTCAGAACACTACTGAACTAGTTTACAGTTGTCAGAACATTACTAAACTAGTGTACGTTTGTCAGAACACTACTAAGCTAGCTAACGTTTATCAGGACACCATTAAGCTAGCAAACCCTAAGGACGGACTGATTTAGGTTCCCGCTTCTTGAACTCCACAGATGATCGTGTGATTGGAAAATGTTGTGTTGATTTAGTCCTAAACTAACGTTAAACATTTGCTTGTTGAGATATTTCTCCCACACTCCTCCACGAATCGCCGCCTTAACGTAGTGGAGGAGTTTGAGTGACTCAGTGATCCTGGGAGCTATGTTGTCCGGGGAAGTAGCCCCTGGTAGGGTCTCCCAAGGCAAACAGGTCTCAGGGGAGAGCCCAGACTAAGAGCGGTTCAAATAATCCTGATGATAAGCAGCCCACGGTCTTCAGCAACCTCGCCCGGACCAGGGAAACCGGGGCAGCCTCCCGGAGCCAGACCCAGGAGGAGAGCTCGTTGGCGAGTGTCTGGTGGCCGGGCCTTCGCCCATGGGGCCCGGTCGGGCTCAGTCCGAAGAAACAACATGGAGCAGCCACCCTGTGGACCCACCACCCGCAGGGACAAGCATCGGGGTCGGGTGCAATGCAGACCGGGCGGCAGGTCAGGCCAGAGGCCTGGGAGAGCCGATCGCCGGCAGCATAGACTAGATCTAGGGACGTGGAACGTCACCTCGCTCGCGGGGAAAGAGCCGGAGCTGGTGCAGGAGCGATACCAGCTAGATATAGTTGGACTCACCTCCACACACAGCATTGGCTCTAGAAGCAAGCTCCTGGAGAGGGGTTGGACTTTGTCCTTTTCTGGAGTTGCCCAAGGTGAGAGGCGCCGGGCAGGAGTGGGGATACTCATGAGCCCCCGGCTGAGCGCCGCTGTGTTGGACTTCTCCCCGGAGAACGAGAGGGTCGCCTCCATGCGCCTACGGGTTGCGGGGAGTATCCGGCCTTCTTGGAGTCGGTGGGAGGGGTCCTGGAAAGGGCGCCGCCTGCCGACTCCATAGTTCTCCTGGGGGACTTCAACACACACGTGGGCAATGACGCACAAACCTGGCGGGGGGTGATTGGGAGGAACGGCTTGCCCGATCTGAACCTGAGTGGTGTCTCGTTATTGGACTTCTGTGCTAGCCACGGTTTGGCCATAACGAACACCATGTTCGAACATAAGGTGGCTCATAAGTGTACCTTAGGCCGGACATCTATGATCGACTTTGTAATCGTATCATCTGATCTGCGGCCATATGTCTTGGACACTCGGGTGAAGAGAGGAGCAGAGCTGTCAACTGATCACCACCTGGTGGTGAGTTGGATCAGATGGCGGGGGAGCCGGTTGGAAAGACCTGGCAAGCCCAAACGTATAGTGAGGGTGAACTCCCACCTCTGGAAGAACTTCTCACACATCCCGAGGGAGGTTGGGGACATGGAATCCGAATGGACCATGTTCAAAGCCTCTATTGTGGACGTGGCCGCTAGGAGCTCTGGCCGGAATGGTCATCGATGCCTGTCGTGGCGGCATCCCGAGAACCCGGTGGTGGACACCGGAGGTGAGGGAAGCCGTCAAGCTGAAGGAGACCTTCAAGGCCTGGTTGGCCCAGGGGTCTCCTGAAGCAGCTGAGTGGTACCGGTAGGCCAGAAGGGCTGCAGCTGCGGCGGTCGCGGATGCTAAAACTCGGGCATGGGAGGAGTTCAGGGAACTGCTGACCCGGACGGGGGACATCATCGGGCGGTGGAAAGAGCACTTTGAGGAACTCCTAAACCCGACCAACATGTCCTCTGCAGAGGAAGCAGCGCCTGAATACCTGGGGGGGGGGGGGGTCTCACCCATATCCCTGGCGGAGGCCGCTAAGGTAGTTAAAAAGCTCCTTGGTGGCAAGGCGCCGGGGGTGGATGAGATCCGCCCTGAGTTGCTGAAGGCGCTGGACACGGTTGGGCTGTCTTGGCTGACACGCCTCTTCAATGTCGCATGGGAGTCGGGATCAGTGCCCATGGACTGGCAGACCGGGGTGGTGGTTCCGGAGTGTGATCGAATTACCGGGGTATCACACTACGTTTGTCGAACCTCAGGTTCAAGAGGAGCAATGCGGATTCTGTCACGGCCGTGGAACAGTGGACCAGCTCTTTACCCTCGCAAGACTACTGGAGGGGTTCTGGGAGTTTGCCCAACCAGTCTACATGTGCTTTGTGGACTTGGAGAAGGCTTTCGACCGGGTCCCTCGGGGGTTCTTGTGGGGGGTGCTGCGGGAGTATGGGGTGCCGGACCCATTACAACGGGCGATCCGGTCTCTGTACGACTGCAGTAGGAGCTGTGTCCGCATTCTCGGTAATAAGTCAGACACGTTCCCGGTGGGTGTTGGCCTCCGCCAGGGCTGCCCTTTGTCACCGTCCTGTTCGTGACTTTCATGGACAGGATATCTAGGCGCAGCCGGGAGGTGAAGAACGTCAGGTTCGGGGGTCTCGGGATCGCCTCTCTGCTGTTTGCAGATGATGTGGTCTTGTTGCCCTCCTCGGATCATGACCTCCAGCCTTCACTGAGGCGGTTTGCAGCCGAGTGTGAAGCGGCGGGGATGAGAGTTAGCATCTCCAAATCTGAGGCCATGGTTCTCTTCCGGAAACCGGTGGAGTGCTCCCTCCAGGTGGGGACGGAGTGCCTACCGCAAGCGAAGGAGTTCAAGTATCTCGGGGTCTTGTTCACGAGTGAGGGTAAGATGGAGCGGGAGATCGACAGGCGGATCGGTGCGGCTGCAGCAGTAAAGCAGGCGCTGCACCGGACCGTCTTGGTGAAGAGGGAGCTGAGCCGGAAGGCAAATCTCTCAATTTACTGGTCGGTCTACGTTCCTACCCTCACCTATAGTCACAAACTCTGGGTCGTGACCGAAAGGACAAGGTCGCGGCTACAAGCGGCCGAAATGAGTTTCCTCCGTAGGGTGGCCGTGCTCAGCCTTAGAGATAGGGTAAGGAGCTCGGTCATTAGGAGGGAGCTTGGAGCCGCTACTCCTTCATGTAGAAAGGAGTCAGCTGAGGTGGTTTGGGCATCTAATCAGGATGCCTCCTAGACGCCTCCCACTGGAGGTTTTCCAGGCACGTCCAACTGGGAGGAGACCCCGGGGAAGACCCAGAACACGCTGGAGGGATTATATCTCCCAGCTGGCCTGGGAACGCCTCAGGATCCCCCAGAATGAGCTGGAACATGTTGCCGGGGAGAGGGAAGTCTGGGTCAGCCTGCTTGGCCTGCTGCCACCGTGACCCGACCCCGGATAAGAGGAGGAAGATGGATGGATGGATGGATATTTCTACACCAAGTCCAAATTAATTTAAAAGATATTCGGAAGAAGCCGAGAAGGAAGCTAAATCATTGTGGTTCTGTTGCTTCTTGGTAGCAAATAAAATCTTGCTGTCGGAAATTAGCATTTAACAGAAATCCTTTAACAAGAGAAAGTGTTTACTTTTGTCTTGGATTTGGTGTTTGGGCTGTTTTTTTATTTCAGAATTACAATATGGACTCTTAAAAATAACAAAGAAGATAATATTAATTTAGATAAATATGTATTTCAGGAACCGTCATTATCAAAAGAAATATAAAAAAGTGTGCCCAGTTTCACTTGAAGTCAAGTATGAGCTGACTAATAACCAATAATCAGTCCATCCCCAGTATCTATTTCTACTGCTACTATTTGGCAAACATTTAACAAAACCTCTGAACTACATTCTGAACAGCTGTATGAAAAAATGATTTCTTTAAAGTGACTAAGAATCAAACTGAACTATTCTATGTACAGTACAAACTATTAGTGAGTAGTAATAAAATAGAAAGCCACATAAGTACAAAGTGCCGTTAGCATGCAGCTTCAGGAAGATTTGATGTTTTTAAAAGCAAAAGTCTAAATAACAATTGTTCCTCAAATGCTTAATACATTATTTAAATTGTGTTTTAAATTTTTACAAATTATTAAAGACCTGCTTTGTCATAATGCCACTTCGTCTGTCACTGTTCATCATTGTTCAGTCTTTTCTAATTCAGCACAATGTTTCACATATTTCGGCCATTATTTTGTTATATATTTAAATTGTCATCAGTGTCATATCACTGGTGCTTGTGTTTAAATGGGAATGTCTTTTATTATGAAGCTGTTAATATTTGGTCACATGCATCATCACAAATCAAGACAGTTTGTTTTCACAGTCATTCCAACGTCTGATTATATTTTCTATGATTATTTGGTCACCACTTAAATGTAAACAAGAACTATGAGTCAGGATCCATCTAAAAACTGAAACACGTCGATGTGCAAAAGAAGAGGGCAAAATGAAACGTAGGCAGATTGGTTTCTCTGGAGTTTGAGATCTGATCAACGCTGCATCACAGCCCCATTCAGACAGGAAGTGTTTTCTACAGAGTAAGAACTACATTTATTTGGGCTATTTATGGTCTATTTATTATCTTTAGGTCCATATTTCAGTTAGAATTCAAGCAGCAGTTATTTTATGGTTCCAAGCGAAGAAAGCAAAAATAAAGGTGTCCCACAGGGCAGTATTCTTGGTCCTCTTCTATTTACTATCTACAAAAATAATACATAAATAATCAGTCACTTCACTGTCTTCTTGTATACTTGAAGAAGAAGCCACCTTATTAATCAATAATGAATTAATTAAGGTCAACATCCAGTCTTGCTACCTTCTCTAGGACAACTTGTGCAGCAACGTTTTAGCTCAGATTGTCTCATTTTAAGGTTTGTAAATGTTATCTGCAAGCCTCTATCCTCGGTCCTCTTCTATTCACTATTATGTATAATCCTCCATCTGTATCCAAAATCATAAATCAACTGCTGTGCAAAAATATCTCTCTAAAATTAAAAGCAACTCTGGAACAATCTGATCTTAAAACTGGCAGAGTGGAATCAGTCGTCACATAATGTGTCATCAGAATGATTCATCTCCTTAAGATTTAAATACGTTACAGCTGTAGATGAACATACTACCTGTTTGACACTGTAAACATACAAATACAGGCATTTAAAATTGATTTGTAAAGGGATAAGTAGGTCAAATAAAGCGGAATATTTCCTTAAATTGCTGTTTTTCTCATGCTACAAAATACATCTGTTAAATAATCCACATTGATTGGTCCATTTTTGTCAAACACAGTGAATAACATACAGCAGGAAGTAGGACTGAAGCAGAGTCAATGTGTTAAAACATTAAACAATCTCTTTTCATCTGCTACCGATATCTCAGCCAGTGCAAAATATTATATTACTCCAGTACGGAAACATAAGCAAAGAATCTTAGAGCTGAAACTATTCGTCAAGCAACAGAAAATAATCAATTATTTGACTGATACTTGAAATACAAAACATTTGCTCCTTTTATCTGTACAACATCTTTATAAATGCACCTTTTGGGTTTTTGGACCAAATGATTAATCAATTATTTGTTAAATAATATAAATAAAAGTGATTGGAAGTGCAGCTCTAAAGGACTCCCGCCAGTAAAGTAATGTGTGATTGTCAAACAGCTGCCGTCATGACTCATGAGCAGGAAGTCTGCTTTCATTGGTACGTACAGAGGCTGCAGCAGCTGCTGGTGCTGATCACTTCTTCTTCTTCACTGACATCAACATTAAATCCAACGACTCCTGTAGAGTGAAACAAACACTGAACCACATCTACTGTAAACTAATGAGTACATTTACAAACGTACGGGACGGAAGTACAATCTGGAGGTACTTGTACCTTACTTTTCTATTCTATACTACTTGATACTCCAACACATTTCTGAGGGAAATATTATTCTATCTGCTACATTCACGACATTTATTTGACAAATTAAGTTGCTCTTAACTCTGAACGTTCAAATTTGACTTGCAAAACACATCAACTAATAAAACTCAATGATTATTTAATAGAATAAAGAATGAAATCATGAATATGAGCGGATCGGTCAAACAGAACCACCATCTGATCCACTTCTGGTTCTTCTTCTAACATTTAAAATAATGCAAAATGACAACTTCCAGTCGGGCTCTTGGTTCATGACGGTGGATGTTTGATCAATAAATCCACCGGCTGAGTCTTTATGGAAGACTTTCTGAATTCATATTGCTTCTCCCTCCACAACTCACTGACATCTGTGGCCTTCAGGTGAAAAGGACATCAGGACGTGCAACATGTATGAGGGCGGCGCTCCCACAATCCCAGAGTTCCCAGTGAGGTCACTTCCTGTGTAGTCCTCAGGCCCTGGTGAAGCTGGGGACGACCAGAACTACAATGGCTGCCACGGCAACCGCTGCCACCGCCAGGTTCCAGCCTTCGGCGTCGCCGCGCTGAGGAAGACAGGAAGTACGGTGAGATGATGACACGACTCCTGCACTCCCAAACGGGATCAGCAATAACGATTAGAGACAGAAATGTGGATCAAATCAACACTTTCACATTTTTCCACAACTTTCATGAAGATGAAATCTTGACGCGTGATTATTTTAAAATTCCTAAAAATAATTATGAAAAATTCAGAAGAACTTAACTAAACATTATCATATGTTGTCAATTAGTAAATGTAAAAAAACAAAGACATATAATAATAGTGAATCAGAACTAACTGAGCTTGAATTATTAACTATAGTTAAAGTGATGAAGATGATGAAGAAACTAAAAAGTGTTGAAATCATGCCTTTGAATGAAAGATGTTGATTCAATAAATACATGACACTGGATTGAGTTTGACTTAATTTGAGACACTTTGATAGAGACTTTTATTTTGTCTGGGATCAGTGAGCTTCAATAGAACATCTTCATTCTTCAGGAGAGGATGTCATACAGGCTGTGAAGCCCTCTGGGCCACGTTCACACACATTCAGTAGGTGTCAGCTTCATCTTGTTGTTTCATGCTTAGCGCCCCCTAGCTGCAATGCTGAGACAGCAGTTTGCACTGATGCTGCCTTGAGATTTTTCAGACACGCTCAGGAATGCAATAACATGTGAAAAAGATCTTGCACAGCTCAAAGCCTCTGTGTTCATGTAGTTCTGTGGACCCTGTTTGTGCCGTTTAGCCACTTTGATTTCAGACTTGGTTGGAGCACATCTACTTTGTTTGAAGCATACGGAGCCCTCTAATTGAAATGCTAGCGTTGATCTGCGGTGACCGTTAGCCTGGATGTGACCCCCTGATTCAGCCACTCTCAGTTGCTAAAAGAAGCAGAGTGTCTGGTAGAGAAAGAAGGGCGTGGCCATACCTGGTCCTCTCTAGGACGCCAGCTCCTCCCACCAGCACCAAATCAAGGCCACTATAACAATCATTCCTATGAAGGGGATGGAGAGGACAGGGGGCTCAGAAGGACCAGTGCAGTTCTGGGAAAAAGACAAAAGGTAGGAGTGTAGGGAGGCATGGAGAGAGGGGTGTGGTAAGAGAAAATAAAACAATAAAATAATCAGAATAATAAAGTCAGAACGTGTCGGGAAGAAAGGCGAGCGTGGAGCAAAGAAAAACAAGAAAAGACCGATAAAATAATAGATACAAATAAAGAGAAATATTGATAGGCAGGCAAGCATCAAAACCATCAAATTAACAGAGAATTTGATCAAGTTCATTGTGCAAGTTCGAGAGAGAAAGAAGTGAAGGCAAACAGATAAAAACATGACAATGAAGGAAAGACGGAACCAGAAAGAGCAGGCAATTAGAGAAAGACATCAAAGACGGTTAAAGACAAGATGGAGAGCTCTGGTAGCAGTTTATCACCACCAGAGTAGTTCAAAACATCTACATCGTGTCATTTAAAGATCTTTGTTGACACTTTGAAGTGCTGCCTTGCAATTGACTCGATCAGCAGCACTGCAGTGTGAGTAGAAGGTAAACTATGGAGGACAAGAATGTAAGTGAATGATAGAATGGCGAGGAGCAGAGGCGGGACCAAGTCACTGTTTACAATTCCCAAGTCAAGACTCACATGTTAAGACAGGAAAATTCAAAGTTTAGTCTCAAAACTTGACATTAAATTCCTGTGCAAAGTTCTTAGTCCGGTTCCACATTAAGACAGGAGAGTGTCCTGTCAAATCCTAGAAAGGCAAGTCCCAAGACAAGAAAATCAAATGATTGGTGCCCCTATGGATGGATGGCACCCCTATGGATGTTTGGCAGCCCTATGGATGATTGGCACCCTAATGGATGAATGCCCCCCTATGGATGGTTAGCACCCTTATGGATGAATGGCGACCCCCTATGGATGGTTGGCGCCCCCCTATGGATGAATGGGCCCATATGGATGCTTGGCACCCCTACGGATGGATGGCCCCCCTATGGATGGATGCCCCCCCTATGAATGGATGGCCCCCCGATGGATAGTCGGCCCCCTATGGATGGTTGGTGCCCCTATGGATAGTCGGCCCCCCTATGGATGGTTGGCCCCCCTATGGATGGATAGCCCCCCCTACGGATGGTTGGCGCCCCCCTACGGATGGTTGGCGCCCCCTTATGGATGGTTGTCCCCCCTATGGATGGTTGATGCCCCCCTATGGATGGTTGATGCCCCTATGGATGGTTGGCGCCCCCCTACGGATAGTTGCCTCCCTCCTATGGATGGTTGCCGCCCCTACGGATGGTTGCCGCCCCCCTATGGTCCCCCTACGGATGGTTTGCGCTCCCCTATGGATAGTCGGCCCCCCTATGGATGGTTGGCCCCCCTATGGATGGATAGCCCCCCCTACGGATGGTTGGCGCCCCCCTACGGATGGTTGGCGCCCCCTTATGGATGGTTGTCCCCCCTATGGATGGTTGATGCCCCCCTATGGATGGTTGATGCCCCTATGGATGGTTGGCGCCCCCCTACGGATGGTTGCCTCCCTCCTATGGATGGTTGCCGCCCCTACGGATGGTTGCCGCCCCCCTATGGTCCCCCTACGGATGGTTTGCGCTCCCCTATGGATAGTCGGCCCCCCTATGGATGGTTGGCGCCCCCCTATGGCCCCCCTACGGATGGTTGGCGCTCCCCTATGGATAGTCGGCCCCCCTATGGATGGTTGGCACCCCTATGGATGGATGGCCCCCTACGGATGGTTGGCGCCCCCCTATGGATTGACGCAGGTCAAGTTTCAGACTAGATTTTGTCAGATTTGGGAAACTGGTCCACACCTCTGGAAGTGAGGTCAGGCAAACAGAATCCAAATGTCTCTGTTTGGATTGAACTGTCTGTAATGAGATGTTCCACACATGATGTGTTATCAGCCAATCAGACGGACCTCCACTCTCAATGCGCTTCACTGTTTTCTGATCAGTTGACAAGTGAGTAAACCTCTGAGATCCTGAGGGCTGTACGGAGGAAGCAGCGAGTTGAGCGGAAGTAGAAACAGACAGATGACGAAAACAAACTGCCCAGCAGCGACAGATGTCAAGAAGAAGCTCACAGAAAAACCAGCAACACCAGCAGAGCTGTAGCAGAATGACTGATGAGTTTCAGCTGTTATCGACCAAGTGAACAAACTAATAACGTCAAACAGGTCTCAGGGTGTCCAATGAGATACTGCGTCGTACTTACCTTGAGTTTTTTAAACATTCTACACATGTATATATGTTATACTATGGTATTGGTATGGTATTGTGTATTCTAATACATTCTGTGTATTGTGTATTTTATAGATCTCTCTTCAAGTGTTGATGTGCTCATTTATTTACTGTGTATGTATCTTAACCATTCAAGAAATGTTGCACCATATTCACATTTCTTGTCTTTAAAAGTTTAAAACCAAACAGTATTTGTACCTGATACCCGGCGCTCTTAAGAAACGACTTCACCAAGAACGTTTTAGAGGATGAAACACATTTCGAGGCATCAGAAAAGATGGTTTGTATAAAGTCAAGTAAACGACTCACCTGTGACTTCCTGCCCACCATTTTCTGCAGCTCGGCCTTGCAGTGCTGCAGCTCCTGTTCCAGCGACACTCGCTCCCGCTGGCTGCTGTTGTACAGCTGCTGCAGGTCGACGAGGTCGCCCTTCAAACCGTCGCACTGACAGGAAGACAGACGGGAAGACAGACGGGAAGACAGGCAGGTAAAGGAGATTAAAATCCTCCATCGCCTGGAACCATCTCTGACCGTTTGTGACCCCAGCTGACAATGAACCTACCCTGTATGTCTTTGGAGAAAATCCACACAATATAGTATACTAGTATACTATATGTACTAGTATACAGCCAGTAGTAGTATACTAGTAGTAGTTCATTGCAGATAGATAAATAAGAGACGTGTTTGCAGCCATTTAGAAACAGTGTTGTAGTTTCACGGTTTGTCCTCCAGAGGGCACTAACAAGATTATTTTTCTCAGTTAAATTACCAGAAAATACATTTGATCCACATATATATTGTTAGATCCGGGGGTTCTCTGGCCCGATACGGGGCTACCTACTGACTCAGCTCTCTATTAAAAGATTGTCGAGCTGGTGTTCTGTCGAGGAAACTCGCCTGGCTCTGCTAACTACCGTTACTCCTGACGTCTACCCTGCTTCCTCTGGTAACGTGCACTCGGCCGACATCTGTTATGATCTCAGCCTTTAAGGCCCCCACCCTGCTTACATCAGCTCTTTCCACACACACAGAGACTTCACTTTACGCAGATACACATACACTATTATTATCAGTTTTTACCTTTGTTAAATCATTTCATAATTCTTATATTTTACACACTTGCGTTAAAATGATTATTAGATTTCATCCTTTACTAATTATATGCTTTGTGTCCCTTTAGCCTACTTCCATATCGAACTGTATTCCTTCATTTAAGGCAGCTTTCCTGGGATCTCAACCTTCTTTTTTGACAATATATATATATTAGTGCTGGGCAAGTTAACGCGTTATTATCGCGTTGACGCATTAATTAATTAACGCCGACAATTATATTATCGCGCATCAACGCAGTTTTGTTTATTTTTATTATTAAGCGATTATTATTATTATTATATTATTTGAACGGAACACTTTTCTGTCTGAACTGCAGTATTACAGTGTTACAGTGAACACAACGTGCTCTTGCACCCGACATGTGGTTTTCTTCGTTTCATCAACATTGTTAGTGTCAAGAACACGTACCATTCTACTTCCTGTCTCTTCAAAGTAAAAGCACTTCCGTTTTCATGCTCTTCACAATAAAAGTAAATCATGCAATCAAACAATTTACCACAGTGACAATATTAAAATACATATTGTCGAGTTTTTAAAGTGTTTTGTTTGTAATATGTATAATAAGCATAATTTAGTATCACTACTGAGAATTTAACAAACATAAAAAAAAGAAGTAGATATGTTTGCAGTTTTCAAGGTGTATATTTCAAATTGCATCTCTTACACACGTGAAGATAAAGTTATGAACACCGGCTGAATATCTATGATCAGAATCATTATAACTGTATAACTGCTACTGTGTAAAGGGAATACTGCTGTTAAAAATAACCTTATTTGTTTAAAGTGTTTGCAAACCAAATGTTATTGACCTGTTGTTCATATAGCAGTACTTTAAAATAAAAGTGCGCAATACACTACTTTTGAATTAATTATTGAACTTTGCGCATAACAATGCGATTAATCGCGATTAAATATTTTAATCGTTGCCCAGCACTAATATATATACATGTATACACTGATGATATTTGATGTAATTTACAGCTTCAGATTAAAACCCTCATTTGTTGAATGGAGTCTGGTGATAACTCACCTCCGTCTGGACTTTGAGAGACGTCTCTTCTGCTCGTCTCAGTTGGACCTTCAGGACCGTGGAGGAGTCCAGATCCTCCGGGTCCTCCGGGTCCTCCGGGTCCTGGTGTTGGGGACCGGACTGAGACAGGCTGATGTAAGAGTCCGCCTTCACCTGATCCGGCTCAGTGTTAGTGACGGCCAGGTACGCATCGTCACACCTGTCCAGAGGTCGGGGGTCAGAGGAATGTGTGGATGTTTGTGTTCACTCATTTAACATATTTAGATTTAAAGGAATGTTTTATGAAGGCGATGGTGACAAAACAACACACACACACACAGTGATGTAATGATGTCAGAGCAGCAGGTTGATTGACAGCTGGTTCGACCACTCACGTGTCTCGTTGCTGCTGAAGTTGCTCCACTTTGTTGTTCAGAACTTTGTTGTCGTCGTTTAGAAACTGACGTTCATCAGTCAGAGAGAAGAACTCGTCCTTCAGCTGAGTCCTGTCGCCTGAACACACACATTTATATCAGATGATCACTTGACTCACCTGTGTCTCTCTGACTCACCTGTGTGTCTCTGACTCACCTGTGTCTCTCTGACTCACCTGTGTGTCTCTGACTCACCTGTGTGTCTCTGACTCACCTGTGTGTCTCTGACTCACCTGTGTGTCTCTGACTCACCTGTGTCGTGGCTCTTCATGCTGATCTCAGCTCTCAGCGTTGTGATCTCCAGCTCATACTCCTGCGTCGTGGCGTGGAGTCGTTGTAGCTCCACCTTCAGGCGACACAGCTCCTCCTGCAGGGAGGCGATGTCGTTCTCTCTCTCCGCCGCCGCCTCCTCGGCCCCCTGCTGCAGCATCAGCACCTCCTCCTGAGCAGAGCGGAGCTCCTCGTGCACCTCCTCCAGCACGTTCTCCTTCTCCTCCTCCAGGCTGTCCATCTCCTCCTGGACCGACCGGAGCTGAGCTGGAGGAGGAGGAGGAGGAGGAGGAGGAGAAAGAGGAGGAGGAGGAAGAGAGGAGTTAAAATTATGTGAAAGATGTGTGGTTTCTCAGGTTTCTGTTGGTTTGAATGAAGTCAAGAGAAGAAGTGAAGACGTTCTGATGATGTCAACTTGAACCTTGTAGTCTCTGGATCTGTCTGGTGAAGCTCTCGGCCTGGTGAGCGCTCGCCAGTCGCTCGTCCTCCAACAGACCTGAGGAGAGAGAGGAGGAAACAGATGAGGAGGAGGAGGAAGAGGAGGAGCAGTGTGATGGTGTAATCTCTGAGTTCCTCACCCTGCAGCTCCAGGAATCCCTCCTCATGTCTCTGAGAAACCTCTCTGGTCTCCTCCAGCTCCATCAGCAGCTGGAACACCTGAGCTCTCAGCTCCTCCAGCTCCTCCTCTTCATCCCTCTCTTCTCCTCCTTCCTCCTGCGTCTCCTCCTTCTCCTCCAGGGACTCCCTCTCTTTGGCCGTCAGAGTTTCTGCCAACATGACGGGTTTCTTCTGCACCTTCATCTCACACAGCTCGTCTTCATCAAACAGAGAGAGAAGCTTCATCATCTTCATCATCATCATCATCATCTTCATCATCCTCATCCTCCAAACAGGTCGATGTCATAACTTAGGAATTGTTATATTTTACAAAAGTCTAAAACTTTAAATGAGTCTTCAGAATGAAAACGTTATTACTGAAACTGAATTATCAACTTTACAAACTATATTTATTTTATATCATATATTTCTACCATAAGTATTTTATTTCCTTTTATCTTTCAGGTCAACTGAAGAGCTGAGCAGATATACCTACTGCTCCCTAAAAGGCTTTTATTGTGAAAAGTGTTGAGGATGAATCAGGGATTCTGATGTTGTTGCACTGACTGAATTATTAATGATGAATCTGAGACGTTATAGTTGAGATAAACTCTCCATTATTAGTTCAAACAGACTGAAGCAGCAGATCATATTTCACTTACTACTCTAATCGTATAATTAACTCTTAAACTCTAATGACATCATCAAACCCTCGTTATGACGCATGTAAACAAACACTGACCGGATGGATCGAGGACCTCCTCGATGACGGGCGGCAGCCGGAGTCCGTCCATGTTTTCAGCTGACGGAGGACAGACAGACGCTGCAGACAGACAGACAGATGGAGGATCAGAGCTCCACACAGAGGGGGGGGTGAGGAGGCAGACTGAAGCCCAGGAAGGCTCCTCACGCTCCGGGTAGGCTGAGCCGCTGCAGCCCCTCCATCCTCCTGGAGCTCAGAGACGATGAGGGCTGGAGGGAAGCAGAGAAGGAGGAGGAGGGGAGGAGGGAAGCAGAGGAGGAAGGGAGGAGGGAAACAGAGGAGGGAGGAGGGGAGGAGGGGAGGAGGGAAGGAGGGAGGAGCAGTCAGAGAGAGAACTGCGACACCACTGCCGCACTGATCCTGGATCAGGTGGATACGGAACGGTTCTCATCACCACTTGGATAATCAGTTTGTTATCTCTGTCTCTAAATACTACAATACCCATGAGCCTCAGCTTCAGTTGCCATGCAGACGAAGCCAGAATCAGCCAGTTTCATCAGTTCGCTCCACAGTTAATGTGAAGCTCTGTGATTGGATGTGTGTAGGTGAAATGCACCATGGGAGTCGTAGACTTCAGTTTTAATGTCCACAGGCTTGTTGAAGCTTTGTATGTTTACGTTGTAGTTTACTTTGTAGGGTACTTTGTAGTTTATGTTGTAGGGTACTTTTTAGTTTACGTTGTAGGGTACTTTGTAGTTTACGTTGTAGGGTACTTTGTAGTTTACGCTGTAGGGTACTTTGTAGTTTACGTTGTAGTTTACGTTGTAGGGTACTTTGTAGTTTACGTTGTAGGGCACTTTGTAGTTTACGCTGTAGGGTACTTTGTAGTTTACGTTGTAGGGCACTTTGTAGTTTACGTTGTACGGCACTTTGTAGTTTACGTTGTAGGGTACGTTGTAGTTTACACTGTAGGGTACTTTGTAGTTGACGTAGTAGTTGACGTAGTAGTTTATGTCGTAGTTTATGTCGTAGTTCACGTCGTAGTTTACGTCGTAAGGTACATCGTAGATTACATGTTCCCTCTGAATGTAGCGAGACGTCATCGCTGTCAGGAAACAGAGAAACCTCGTGGAGACAACAAGAGCTGTGATTGGCTGCTTGTGTTTGTGATGCTGGTGGAGTTTGTTGAGAGCGAAGACAACATGGAAGAAGTTACTAAAGCTCTCGTCCTATTTTCTCCTTTTCACTGAGATACTTCTATCAAAGCAAACACATTGCACTGAAGAAGCATCATGTAACATCAGGGACAGAGCCAGGCTAGCTGTTCCCCCTACTTCCAGTCTTTATGCTAAGCTAAGCTAACCACATCTGGATTCATGCTGCAGTCATGTCACATGTAAATAAAGATAGCCGTCTGTTTGCAGGTTCAGTATAGATCTAGTGTTGTCATCTATTGTGCATAGAGCCGTTACATTTGGGTTGAAGTGTCTCTGATGAAGCACTTTGGCTGATGAGAGGCGTCCATGTTTGTTTGTTTCCTGAGCACCTGAAACCCCCCCATGACATTCAGAATGTTGTACTGTTCCTTTAAGACGTGACGAGCTGCTGATGAGGTCTCTGGATGAGGTCTCTGGTTCCCCTACAGCTCTGAATGACCTTCGTCTGTGTTCGTCTTCACATATTAAATCTCTGCTGCAGACGTTCAAACACAAACACACAGAAACAAACAGAGTGAATAAATACCTGACGTTGAGATGAAGACGGTGCAGCTCAGTCTGCTGCAGCTTCTCTTTATCATCTGTTAACTGCAGACCCTCCTCCCCCTGTTGTCCTATATTTCCTCCTCAGTGATGCAGAGCGACGTCACTCCGGTTTACAGAGAAACAGACGACATGAAAACACAACGGAGCTCCATGACGACATTTAATATTATTATATTTATTATTATTTATTGTCTCTCACATCATCTTAAAATAAATTATGATCGTCTCTATTCATCAATTATTTATTTTTTAAATTAAACATCATCAAACAAACACCATTAAAATAAAAGTAATAAAAATGAATTTATTCATTTATATAATTAATTTACATAAATATAAACTAATATACAGAAACATACCATAATATATAATAATGTTTACACAATGAAGAAGATAACAAACGATAAAATAAGATTTCATTCATAAGTAATCTTTTGATTATTTGTTTGGTCTTTAAAACTGTTAAAAAATGTCCTTTTTAACAATTAAACAATTATTGTTAAATAAACATCCTTTAGTTTAAATAAATATATTTAATATTTAACAATGATAGAAAATGTATTAATGAATAAAAATAAAAATAAAAGCTAATAACATGAACAAGTATATTTATTTAGATTATATATTTTATATTTCATCTTTAACCAGCATGATTATCTTTCTATTTAACAAAACAACTTTGTAATTATTCTTATTCATTAATTAAACTTTGTGGTATTTTATTTCTCTTCCAGTTTGTTTTTAAACTGTTATCTCGTTAGCTTGTTAGCTACCAACATACATGGTTTTTATGCTAAGTGTGTATTTACCATGTGTATGCACCGCGCGTATGCAACGCGCGTATTCACCGCGCGTATTCACCGCGCGTATTCACCGCTCGTATGCAACGCGTGTATTCAATAACTATTATGGGATGGATGTGTCACCAACACTATGAATGAATAATGATGGGATGCTCTACTCATGTTTGAACATTTAACTGATAGTTATTAGACTGTTGATGTGAACTCAGGGGAATGTTTTCATAAAGACTTTCTTCTTCATGGGTTATATAAGAGACAAAGCTTCTCTGATGGTTTACTCTTCCTCTACAGGTATCAGAGGTAAAGATACATCGTTCATCTTTAAAGGAGATTAAAACGTAATGATGAAAGATCAACGTAGTTAGAATCACATGAAATGATACGATATGACATACACTGATCTTGGTTTTTGGCCGACACCATCATCCCCTGCTTAATGTCTATTAGAGACCTGTCAATCACCGTGTAGCCCCGCCCTAAAGCATACCCTGCTTTATGGTCTATTAGAGACCTGTCAATCACCATGTAGCCCCACCCTAAAGCATCCCCTGCTTTATGGTCTGTTTGACTCTAAATGGACCATAATGTACTAAATGAACATCATGCTGTATTGAAGAAGACTTGAAACTAGAGATTGAGACCATAAACTCATGTTTACTGAGGTAATAAATCAAGAGAGAAGTGAACCACAGAGAGACAGAATACCCGAGAGAGAGACAGACAGAATACCTGAGAGAGAGACAGACAGAATACCTGAGACAGACAGAATACCTGAGAGACAGACAGACAGAATACCTGAGAGACAGACAGACAGAATACCTGAGAGACAGACAGACAGAATACCTGAGAGATAGACAGAATACCTGAGAGATAGACAGAATACCTGAGAGAGAGACAGAATACCTGAGAGACAGACAGAATACCTGAGAGAGACAGAATACCTGAGAGACAGACAGAATACCTGAGAGACAGACAGAATACCTGAGCGACAGACAGAATACCTGAGAGAGAGACAGAATACCTGAGACAGACAGAATACCTGAGAGAGAGACAGACAGAATACCTGAGACAGACAGAATACCTGAGAGACAGACAGACAGAATACCTGAGAGACAGACAGACAGAATACCTGAGAGACAGACAGAATACCTGAGAGAGAGACAGCATACCTGAGAGACAGACAGAATACCTGAGAGACAGACAGAATACCTGAGAGAGAGACAGAATACCTGAGCGACAGACAGAATACCTGAGAGAGAGACAGAATACCTGAGAGACAGAATACCTGAGAGAGAGACAGAATACCTGAGACAGACAGAATACCTGAGAGACAGAATACCTGACAGAGACAGAATACCCGAGACAGACAGAATACCTGAGAGAGAGACAGAATACCTGACAGAGACAGAATACCTGAGAGAGAGACAGAATACCTGACAGAGACAGAATACCTGAGAGAGACAGACAGAATACCTGAGAGAGACAGAATACCTGAGAGAGACAGAATACCTGTGAAGATATTTTAAAGACAGTTTAAATACTTTAATTACATTTTACTGATTATACTTTGAAGGAACATTTTACTGTAACAAAGTATTTTTTAAAGTGTGGTATTAGAAATTTTACTGTAACAGTATTTTTTACAGTGTTGTATTAGTACTTTTACTGTAACAGTATTTTTTACAGTGTGGTATTAGTACTTTTACTGCAGTAGTACTTTTTACAGTGTGGGATTAGTACTTGTATTCTAACAGTATTTTTTACAGTGTGGTTGTGTTGAGTTTTACGTAATGACGTAATTACGTCGTGTTTCTGTTACATGTGTGACCACAGACGCTGTTCACAGACTGAAGGTGAGTTCATTTCTATTGAAACGTTAACGTTTCTATGCTAACGATGCTAAACTCGTTAGCTAGGTATGCTAACGTCCGGGTGACGTAACGTTAGCTTCACAGCAGCAGGTTAGCTGCCAACTGTTAGCTGTGTGCTAGCTTAGAGTGATGGTGTGTCCTGTTCTGAAGCCCTAATATCTCATTTTAAGTGTTAAAAAATAATATTATCGTTATATTAATAATAATATGAACCCACCGGAGGAACGGTAAAATTGTCAGTAACCGTTCAGGAGGATAGCTATCGATGTCAGGCGCGTTCAAAGTAACAAAAACACGAGTTATTCTCATCGAGTGAACCGTGAATTTCATTCAAATCAATACAAACCGTGTAGAATCTAACATGGCGCCGGTCAGTGCTGCCGCTGGTGGCGGGAAGAGGTACTGCAACAGCAAATACATTTAAAAACAGTAAAATATTATATATTTCTGTTGTTTTACACTTTCACAGAGTTCTTTTTTTAAGTTAATCATAACTATTAAATATTCATACACTTTTTAGAATTGTAATCATTTAAATTTACAGGGTTTTTTACATAAAAATGTACATTTTTTTCACTATACTATATTATAAATTATTTTTCATATACCGATATGTCAACGATTAGCAACAACATTCATTTAGAAATAAATATTTAAAAATATAAATAAATAACAGCATAAAAAGGTAAAGTATAGACAGGATGTACACAAATAGTGTAAATATGAATATTATGTAAATATATAAATGACCAACAATAAGAAAGAAAAATAAACGTCTCTAGAAAAAAGTAAAAGATCCAGAATTAAAAATATATATATAAAGATAGAATAAAATATTGAATGCTGTAAAGGATTAAATATATTTTATTCTCTATTATTGCTCCGTAATGTTTTAATATTCATAAACAGTGATGCATAAGAGTACAAATGAGGTACTTTTTACTACAATACAGCTGTAAGTTACTGTGAAAACAGAATATATGAATATGTCATCAATGTATTCTGAATGATTAAAGTATAACAGAGTGAGTACTTGTGGTACTTTAAGCACAGTAAAAGTACTCTTAAAGTAAAGTACTAATACTGCATTTGTGTTGCAGGAGTCAAACATGTCGTGGTTCAGGTGCATTGTGGGTGATGTGCGTGGAGGAGGAAGACTCCTGAGAGGTCTTCCTCTAAGTCCTGGTCTTCCTCAGCGGACCCCCCGGTGTTTCCTGTCGCGGGGTCCCGGTCCGGGTCCTCCTGGTCCTGGTCTGAGGACCCGGGTGGGCGTGGGCCTGCTTGTGGGCGGCGGCCTGCTGGCGGCCTGGTGGTTCATGGACTCTGAGAAGCGTCAGAACCAGCGTCGGCGGCGGGTGGAGCAGCTGAAGCAGGTCTCTCTGGGTCAGGGGATCTTCAGTCTTCTGGACCACCGAGGCCAACGCAGGACTAAAGCGGACTTCCTGGGCCGCTGGGTCCTTCTGTACTTCGGCTTCACACACTGTCCCGACATCTGTCCCGAGGAGCTGGACAAGCTGAGCGCCGCCGTCTCGGCTCTGGACCGGGACGCCTCGCTGCCGCCGGTCCAGCCGGTCTTCATCACCGTGGACCCGGAGAGGGACGACGCGGCGGCTCTGGACCGCTACGTGAAGGACTTCCACCCGCGGCTCATCGGACTCACGGGGACGCCAGAGGAGGTGAAACACGCGGGGCGGGACTACAGGGTGTACGCCAGCGCCGGTCCTAAGGACGAGGACGGGGACTACATCGTGGACCACACGATCCTGATCTACCTCATCAGTCCAGACGGGCTGTTTCTGGACTATTACAACCGCATGAAGAGCCGGGACCAGATCACTGAGAGCGTCCGGAACCACATCAAGAACTACGAGCAGCTGCACCCACAACCTTAGGGGTCTGAAGGAAACAGAACCGTAGGGTCCCTGAGGGAACCAGAACCTTCTGCTCACGACCAGTCTGAGATATCAATACATCAAATGTTTTGTGTTCTGTGATTTAACATATTAAATATTATTTACTTTTGAAATATAACTTTGATTTACTCCGTTGTATGTTTTCAAAAAACTAAACTTTTACTAGTTTTTGGTATTTTTGTCTTTCGTGGTGAATCTTAAAACCTCCTGAAATAATAAAATAATTAAGAAAATAATTCTAAATATGTTTGGGAGAAAAGAAAAAAATAAATACATTTAAGAAATAATAAAATAGAGGAGAATTAAATACTTTTATGGCAGATTTATTTACATATCTTTGATTTTTAGTATCTTTTGTCCTCCGTACTATCAGCTTGTTTAGTAACAGGAGAGTTTTTATAACAAATGTTCATTTCTATCCTCAGACGGACAGATCATGATATAGTTATGAGGGGGTATATATATATATATATATATATATATATATATACATACATACATACATATACACACACACGTGTGTATGTGTGTTCATGTGGAACCCGTGAGGGTCTTGAACCTGTCTGTAGCTCTGTGAGTGCTGATCAGAGTCAGACCCATCGAGTCCACGCTGTCCTCCAGACCTCCAACACTGTCCACCTCCACCGTCAGGTCGTTGGCCTGAGACACCAGAGGACACGCCTTCAGTTAGTCACATGATGGTCACATGACCTCCACAAAGACACTTCAAACATGTGAATCACATCTTTAACAGGTTAGAAGGTGAATATCAGAAGAGCTTTGGTTGATTCCAGACGTCTCAAACACTGATGTTAGAAGCTGCAGGTGTTCTCTGTGATGTCATGTGTTTGTTTGTTTGTTTACCAGCTGAAGAGAAGCCAGCAGGTATTTACAGGCTTCATAGTTGTTGAATCCAGAGACGATGGAGGAGAAAGATCTTCTCTGACCGACGCCGGTCAACGACGACACGATCCGGTCTCCGTAGTCGTGGATGTCGAACACGGAGCGCTGCTCCTGAACACAACAACAACGTCAACAACAACAACCAGCTGATCACAACAACACCCACAGACTGGTTCATTACCTGCAGCACCAGTTCCGGTCTGATCTGGTCCTCCCAGTCTTTGACTCTACGAGACAGAGCCGTCTCCTGAGTGTAACCTCGACAGTTCACCACCAGCTGCTCCTGAACGCACCACAGACACACAGGTAATCATTACATCTCATTGATCAGGTATTATGGTTTAATGATGAGTCATCATTTCATCTCTCACCACACGCAGCTTCACCAGATCTTCATAACTCAGTTCATCTCTCCGAGCGCCTAAAACAACAAAAAGTATATCACAAGTGTGTTCTCTACCTGTAGATATGAAGTCTGGTCCTACAGGTGTGTTCTCTACCTGTAGATATGAAGTCTGGTCCTACAGGTGTGTTCTCTACCTGTAGATATGAAGTCTGGTCCTACAGGTGTGATCTCTACCTGTAGATATGAAGTCTGGTCCTACAGGTGTGTTCTCTACCTGTAGATATGAAGTCTGGTCCTACAGGTGTGTTCTCTACCTGTAGATATGAAGTCTGGTCCTACAGGTGTGTTCTCTACCTGTAGATATGAAGTCTGGTCCTACAGGTGTGATCTCTACCTGTAGATATGAAGTCTGGTCCTACAGGTGTGTTCTCTACCTGTAGATATGAAGTCTGGTCCTACAGGTGTGTTCTCTACCTGTAGATATGAAGTCTGGTCCTACAGGTGTGTTCTCTACCTGTAGATATGAAGTCTGGTCCTACAGGTGTGTTCTCTACCTGTAGATATGAAGTCTGGTCCAACAGCAAACTCAGCTGGAAGATCATCTGGAAACGCTTCCTGGTCGTTGTCGTCGTCTCCACCTTTTAAAAGATTCAAAGACTCAGACACCTGGGCCCCGTTCCTCGTACGTGGTTCAACTTAGTCGATCAAATGTCCTATTAGCAGCCTAAATTAACCCGATGATTGATGTCAGGCTATCTCGGTTTCTCCAAGGCTGATCCTCTCAAACAGTCTCGTTAATTCGACCCAGACGATCAGGATCAGGATAATTGCGTGTGCCCGTCCTACTTCAAAAGGGGGAAGCGTCGATCACCGAAACCATGATTTTCTAACAGTACAATGTCAAATGACGAGCAGGAGATGATCATGAACGCATATGAGGAATTCAAGACCATAATCACAGCAAAATATAACACCGCCACCGCTGTGAGGGCTAGACAAGAAGCACGCAAAATATCACAGACAAGTTAAATGCGTAAGTGTTGTAAATGTATCGGCTCATTTTAATGCCTCATCACCCCAATCAATCAGATGATATGTCTTTAAATGTGCTGCTGGCAGTAGGCTTCATGAATGCATCATCCAATGAGATCTATAGCGACAATAATGATCTCAACTCTTTCAGAATAAGTAATAAAAACAAGCCCAAAGAGTATCTAACTGATACTCATTAATATGAGGATATATGTACTGTATGCCCTTATGTATCATGTACTATATATGTGTATATACATGTATGTGTAGATTACCATATAGAACTAGCAGTTTGAATCTGTGTGTGTGAGTCTGTGTGTGGGCGGATCAGTGTGTGTGTGTGTGTGTGTATTATTCATCATCAGACATTCAATCAACTGAAGCAGTGAAGATAAATAGTGTGATTCTCTCTGTTCTTATCATGAGTCCACCTTCATCATGTTCTACAGTAATGACATGCTGGTGTACTAATAACAGTCATATCATTATGAGTGCTTTAACCCTCATGTATGCAACGCAGCCATCAAGAGGACATGGGAGCAAGTAAACACTAAGCACACACACATTACTCAGAATGCTGAGTCAGTACAATATGTGCCATGGTGATGTAATGAACACATCCATAAGTTTATTAAGCGCCAAATAAACTTCACCAACAGCACGGCATGCAGCGGCTTTCCCCATGTTCTCCGCATCGCCGACACTGAACAACAATGTACCACTCGCAGAACAGCTCAAGGCTGCATCCAGTGTGTGAGAGTCAATGCTCGGCTGCAGCGTGTGGTGTTCAATGTATGCTCCAGAAGGTCTGTAAATAAATGACTCCTTGTGGGCAGAATGGATAGCGCTCGTATAGGAAGTCATCATGATGTGATAACGGATCTTGGCGATGTGGAAGAACTCTCTCCCTATAAAACGCTAATCTAACTAATATCCTCCTTCATCAGTGGATCTCTGATGAAGGGAGCTGTACATTAATGCAATAGAGGCTTCTTAGTTTGCTCAGCTGCTTTTAATGGATCACCGTGTGTCTCACTTTACATGCATTTACGGAACTCCCGTATAACCCCCGGTAGATGCGCAAGTGCATTAGACTACCGTATATGACAGGAGCTGACATGTTTTCCGGGGGAGTGGCAGCTTATCCAGCTACCTTCAGTTAGCCTGCGCTGGAGCAGCTTCAAGCTTATGGATGTGTTGCCATGGTGATTTTGCCAAACTTGCTTCGTGGAAACGAAAAGCCTGATCTACGTCATCTTATCCTGACAAGTATCCGGCTAACTCAGTTAGCCACGTACGAGGAACGGGGCCCTGAGCTGAGAGGAGTTGAAGTGATGTCTACAAAGTGTGTGTGTGTGTGTGTGTGTGTGTGTATGTGTGTGTGGAGGTCTTACCCAGCATGTCGGGGGGTCTGAATCCGTCCATAGGCTCCTCCCCCTGCTGCTGTGGCCCCGCCTCCTCTGGCTGGAGGAAGGTCCTCCTGAGTTCTTCATCAGAGACCGCCACCCCCTGAGTGACATCACACACACATCACTGACCACACCCACTTAGTGACATCACTTAGTAAAGCTGCATTCTCTCTAGTGTCCACCAGGGGGCGACTCCTCTGGTTGTATAGAAGTCTATGAGAAAATGACTCTACTTCTCTCTTGATTTATTACCTCAGTAAACATTGTAAACATGAGTTTATGGTCTCAATCTCTAGTTTCAAGTCTTCTTCAATACAGCATGATGTTCATTTAGTACATTATGGTCCATTTAGAGTCAAACAGACCATAAAGCAGGGGATGCTTTAGGGCGAGGCTACACAGTGATTGACAGGTCTCTACCAGAGACGTATACGGCGTCTCTACGTCACTCCTCCTCAGTCCAGATATGCTCACTTCCTGATGGCGACGGCCAAAATGCAGAAGTCGAGTCTTTAAAACGATAATATATGAATTTTCAAAACTATCTGTATCCGTGTGGATGAGGTCAGAGAGACAACACATTACATCATCAACAGGATCACACACACACACACACACAGACACAGACACACTTACTGCTCTCCTGTAGATTCTCTTCAGAGTCTTCAGTTTGTTTTTCATGGTGTTTAAATAAATGTAGTTCAGGTCTGAAAAACATGAAACATGATTTTCTATAACTGTTAAAGATGGCCGTCATTACGTCACATGTTATGGTTTTATTTCTTATGATAGATTTAGTTTTACTCATGAAATAGTGACGAATTGTTTACCTGGAAACGCTGGTCCATTTTTGAACTTGTGCTCTGGAGGATCAACTGAAAGACAAAATAAATCCTCATCATCATCACCATCATCATCCTCATCATCATGTAAACAGACTGTGGTTCTCACATGTTCCTCTGAACCAGCTCCTGAAGTCCTGAAGAGAAGCAGCTCGTCTTCTTTTCCTCTTCCCTCCGTCGTCCAGACCTTCAGGGACTTTGTAGCATTTCCCAGATTTAAAAGGTTTGTCTTCTCCGAGGACGACGTACGGGTCGTTTAACGTCCACACACTGACCTGAAACGTTCACATCGTTCTTTATGTTAAACTCAAGAGGGTTCGAGAGGAAACGTCTGTTTACAGGATAAAGTGGAGATATTTAGACAGAACTGTTGGATTTTTATGAGAATTAAGTCACAATATTTAAAGAATAAAGTTCTAATTTTACATGATTTAATGAGTAGTAAATAAATGAAAAATAATTAGTGACATTTCAAAAATGTATTTGTCATTTCTTTAAGAAATAATTTTATGAAAAAAGACACAAAACTAAAGAAAAAAATGTAAGTAAAAAGTAATGAGAAATATAAATCTAATATCATGAGAGTGAAGAGAAAAAAAACACTTAATAAATTAGTAATATTGCAACATTAGAATATTTCCACGATAAACTTGTTTAAACTGGTAGAATGACAATAAAGATGATCATACTTACAGGCGGAGGCGTCTCCTCCGTCCTCGCTGGTTTCTCTTCGACCTCTCGTCTCTCTCGGATCATCCGTCCTTCACTCGGAGCCTGAGACACATTTTAAAGACTTTAACAACGACTCAAAGAGTCTCAAAGTCTCCGAACTGGACTGAACACAAAAACCAGACCTGGTGCCGGTCCAAATGCTCCTCTGGGTCCTGGTCCAGCTCCATGTTGTTATCCTCTAAAGGAAGGAAGTCCTCCTCAGCATCACCTCCGTTATCTTCAACCAGAGCCTCAAGAGGACGAGGATCTGTACCCCTCTGCTGCAGAGACTCTGCAGGGATTTGATCCACATCCATCAGAAACCTGGAGGCAGCTGATCCGAGAGTGAGGAGGATCAGATCCTGGTCTCCTGGGATGAAGAGGTTGATCCTGAAGTCCTTCTGACTGCACAGGACGTCTCCGGTCACACTGAGACACACAGATTTATGAACAATATCTGAACACTGTAGTAGTAATATATTAAATACTTCATTGTGTTGTTTTAGACTGACCTGATGAGCGGGAGCTTGTGCTTCTCTGAGGTTTCAGGAGGAATCAGAGACTCAGGAGGAAGAGGAGCAACACTCACAGTCTGATGGTGAAACAGAGATAGTTACACTTCATGATGAACTACAGACACCAGAGAGTTAGTCTGGAATAATCTGTCTGTTATCAGAGTTAGTCTGGAATATACTGTCTGTAATCAGAGAGTTAGTCTGGAATATACTGTCTGTAATCAGAGAGTTAGTGTGGAATATACTGTCTGTAATCAGAGAGTTAGTGTTGAATTTACTGTCTGTAATCAGAGTTAGTCTGGAATATACTGTCTAATCAGAGAGTTAGTGTTGAATATACTGTCTGTAATCAGAGTTAGTCTGGAATATACTGTCTGTAATCAGAGAGTTAGTCTGGAATATACTGTCTGTAATCAGAGAGTTAGTCTGGAATATACTGTCTGTAATCAGAGAGTTAGTGTGGAATATACTGTCTGTAATCAGAGAGTTAGTGTGGAATATACTGTCTGTAATCAGAGAGTTAGTCTGGAATATACTGTCTGTAATCAGAGAGTTAGTGTGGAATATACTGTCTGTAATCAGAGTTAGTCTGGAATATACTGTCTGTAATCAGAGTTAGTCTGGAATATACTGTCTGTAATCAGAGAGTTAGTCTGGAATATACTGTCTGTAATCAGAGAGTTAGTCTGGAATATACTGTCTGTAATCAGAGAGTTAGTGTGGAATATACTGTCTGTAATCAGAGAGTTAGTCTGGAATATACTGTCTGTAATCAGAGAGTTAGTGTGGAATAAACTGCCTGTAGTCAGAGAGTTAGTCTGGAATATACTGTCTGTAATCAGAGAGTTAGTCTGGAATATACTGTCTGTAATCAGAGAGTTAGTCTGGAATATACTGTCTGTAATCAGAGAGTTAGTGTGGAATATACTGTCTGTAATCAGAGAGTTAGTCTGGAATAAACTGTATGTAGTCAGAGAGTTAGTGTTGAATAAACTGCCTGTAGTCAGAGAGTTAGTCTGGAATATACTGTCTGTAATCAGAGAGTTAGTCTGGAATAAACTGTCTGTAGTCAGAGAGTTAGTCTGGAGTAAACTCACCGTGTTGGAGTCTGTATTCATAGAGTTCCCAGAGACCTCGATGTTGAGCGGAGTGAACTGAAGGAGACAGACAGAATGGTAGGCTCAATGATGTCCTACATTACCCATGCCTTTCTGTAACAGTTCAGTAGAGGAAGCAGGTTATTAGCCTGTTGGTCATGTTGATCATGTGGCTACTGTTTGTAAACATTCAAACTTCACATAGACATATTTAAAGACATTTTAATATCTTAATAAATATATCAACATGCTTTGTTTCCCCCTCCAGCTCTGAGAATAATAATCAGAACCGTTTATTGCCATGGTATGTTGAACATACAAGGAATTTGACATGACGGGAGGTGCATAACATTTAACAACAATCAGCAACAATCAGAAACACAATAAATAGAACTGTTTCTCACCACAGCCTCATCGTCGTGTTCGCTCGCTGCTCCGTCAGCGTCGTCCTCCTGAGACGCTGACGTCTGTTTGTTCCGTCTGTCGAGAAAACAAACATCAGAAAAGCTGAATCACCTGAACGGGTCTGTCCAACACTGACTCACAGCTGGAGGACCGTCTCACTTCTTATTCCTGTCGTTGATGTACTCCAGAGTTTGGTAGACCAGACTGTGCAGGAGCTCCACCTGAAACAGACGACAGTGACGTTTAATAAGAGCTGGTTGTTAATAAAGTTTTACAGTTTGGTTTTATTTGAATGTGAACCTTCTTGCTGTAGATGCAGGCTGAACCCTGGATCAGCAGCGCCGCTTCGGCAAAGTTCAGTCTGGTTTTCCCTCCATCGAACGTAATGCACATGTCGTCCAGCTACAGAAACAAAGACACAGAGACTCAGAGACGCAGAGACTCAAATACGCAGAGACTCAAAGACAGAGACTCAAATACGCAGAGACACAAAGACAGAGACTCAAAGACGCAGAGACTCAAAGACAGACACAGAGACTCAAAAACAGAGACACAAAGACAGAGACTCAAAAACACAGAGACTCAAAGACACAGACACAGAGACTCAAAAACAGAGACGCAGAGACTCAAAGACGCAGAGACTCAGTCTTCTTTCTAATCAGAGAGCTTCTTATCCGACGTGTTCTACCTCTTCTAAATAGTCGTTTAGCTCCGACGCCACGTCGATCTCCCAGTTCTTGGTGAGCTCTCTGATTGGCTGCAGCAGGTGAGGGAATCTGCTCTCTGTGAACTCCATGACGTCTCACTGTGAAGAGTAAAATAATAATAATAATAACAATTCAGTAAAAGTACTGCAGTATTCGCAGCAAAGATGTACTTAAAGTATCAGAAACACAAGTACGCATTATGCAAATATGTCAAGTCATGTTATTATAAACAGTCGGTGGCCACTTTATTAGGTACACCTGAATAAACTTATAATAATAACTTTATTTATATAGCCCCTTTAAAAACAGTTTAAAGTTATTTGACAGATAAAGCAGCTCAGTGAGACATTATGATCAAAATAAAGAAAGAAATTAATAAAATGACATAAAAACAAACAAACATAACAGAGATAAATAATATCCCAGAGCAGAAAGAAGCAGAAAGCCAGCTGAGCTCATTTGAAGTCTCCACTTCAGAAGGTATATAAAGTATAAGATATGACTACGTGAAATATTATAGACAAGATGTTTTACAAGATATGAAATATGATAAAAAATATTAATATATTACAAACAACAAAAGATGTTGTACTGGATTACTAATAATACTACTATTATAATGGCAGTATCGTATGTATACAGCATTATGATTGTATATTCTTAAACACCATATTACACATACAGTATTTCCCTCTAAAATGTAGTATATAGAATATCATAACATTGAAATACAAATGAAGTACAAATACCTCATAAATACTTAAACCCTTGATCAGATGTGGAGAGTTAAAGTTATTTCCAGCAGCTGGACTAGAACAGATGAGGATTATAACATATAATATAAATATATAATATGTTAAATATTAGAGACGTTACACCAGACTCCATTCATAAATATGACGTTTTTAACCCACTAACGTCAGATTCAGTTAACATGACGTAATGTGCACGGACGGAATTTAACGTTACAACAATGACGGATTGTTGTAACACGAACATCTTCACGTAATAAATCATGAGCCGAATAGAACAGAACACCCAATTGATTAGTTAATTATCTAAACTAGTCGTCTGTCGGATAGAATTTAACCTAAAAATTAAACTAAGAACACAAACGACACTTTTTCTTACGTAATCCGGCCGAATGTCGTCTTCATACCAACAGAAACACTGAAACTGTCTTTAAATATTACGTCAATCTAACCGATATAGTAGCCGAAT
>NW_027466490.1:800000-857500 GCF_050575085.1 Anarhichas minor
TGTCTCATAATGTCCCTCTATCTGTCTTCACTTTAAAATGAGGGATAATCATTGAAGGGCGTAAATAAGATAAGATAAGATAAGATAATCCTTTATTGGTCCTGCAGTGGGGACATTTACAGGATCACAGCAGCAAAGTGGACAGTGCAACAAGATACATGGTAAAAAAGAAACAAAAGCAGCAAGTATTATAAATAAGTATTAAACAGTAAAGAATATTAACTAGTAAAAAAGTACAAAAATCCACAAAAACTAAATATAACTCAAATATATAAATAAATGTTTATTACTGAACATGGAAGCAGATCTTTGTACATATCACAGCTGTGCAGTGATTGATTATGAACAGTATTTATTGATTGTGTCTCACTGTGTTTTTCTCTGTAACGTTGATCAGAAATAAATATTTTTTATGGTGCTTCATCCTGATGAAGAGTCGCTTTATTGATCCACTGATGACGTCGTCTCACTTTTTATTCAGCTGTGTTTAAAAGGTTATTTTAGTTTCACCCTCGTTAACTAATTAGATGACACTGCAGACCTACAGATACCAAAATACCTTCAGATCCAGGATGGGATGAAGAAAAGATCTCCATTCATATATCTTTCATTTTAAGGTTTGATCCTGACTCAGTAAATACAAACACCAGTTCAACTGAAACACATGAGCCCGTTTGAACACCTCGGGTATTCTTGTAGATTCGGCATAAATTTCACTCACCAATAAAAATATATTATATAATAAAATTGGATCAGCTATCTGCCAGCTATCACTGTGGGAGCAGGACTCAGTAAGAAACCTTCATTTTGTTCCTTGTCATTATATTATTGGATGTTTAATGTACGCAGAGTTGAATATTATTCCCTAAAAATGTCATTTAAATTCATCCGTCATTAAATATGTCGTTGTGCTTGTCACAACATGTGACTTTTTCTACTGAAAGGGAAATAGTGAGCCGAACTCCATATCCATCAATTTAAGGAGTACATGAATATTTTCTTGGACTCACTGAGTAGAAAACAAATATTAACTTTAATGGCAACGTTTGGTTCTTCTGGTGAATTCGGCATGTATTTAATAGAACAAGTAGCCTTCATATTAATACAAGTCTTCATTTTGGCATTAGCTTACGCTGTTTGCTAACGTTAGCTCATGAGCACCATTTTGAAACCAGACCTAGTCAGGACAACATGTTGAGCTTTTCTTAAAGAAAAGGAATAGAAGGAGTGATACCTGGTGTATAATATGTGTGCCGAATTGAAGACTGGTCCATAATAATTAACTTGTATTAATTCAATTGGTTGAACAATAACTAAATGCTTGAATTAAATCAGAAGATTTCCAGAAATGGAATAAATCTCACGGGAGACTTGAGTGGTTGGACATTGGTTCCGCTGACGTGTTTCCAGTCGGACGTAACAACATTCAGCGCACAGTCGTTTTCCGGACTAGCACGACTAGTTTCCGTGGTGAATAATAAAGTTAGTTGGTCATGAATTAACTAGTATGATTTAACGAGTGGAACCAGCGGTCAGCGCCTCAGAATGGACCCGGAACACAGAGCTCTGCTGCGGACACACCGGCTGTATCTGTCCGGGCAGCTGCTGGTCACCGACACCATCGTTCCGTTTCTGTTCCAGGAGCACGTGCTCACGGAGGCTCACGTGGAGGACATCGAGGCTCAGCCCTCCGACACGCTCCGGTGTCGGAGGCTGCTCGACCTACTTCCGGTCCGCGGGCCCCGGGCCTTCGGCTGCTTCCTGCGGTCCCTGGAGGACTTCGGCTGGGTCAGAGACAAGCTGCTGCTGGAGCTCCAGGCCAGACCAGGACCAGGACCCAGCGCTGCAGGTGAGAACATGTTCAGGAGAAATGTTTATTAATGTGAACATAAGAAGAAGAAAATAAAACATCTGTCACTCTTAAAACAATAACAAAAAATAATTATCAGAACTGTGCAGTTTAAGAAAATAAAAGTTCATAATGTGTCATTTTATAAATCATCACCTTTAAAAAGAAATTACATTTTAAATTTAATAAAATAAAATAACGTCTGAATTTTGACACAGTTAAAATATGTAAAAAACCTTTAGATTAATTTAAAAGTGAAAACATCTTTAAAATAAGTTACACATTTAATAATATTATTATTCATATTAATATGAATAATAATTCTGAGATTATAATTTAAAACACATTTAAGAATATTATTTATAATTCTGTAAAAACTCTTAAAAGTTCTGAAAATACATTTAGAAAAACTAAATACGATTTTGAGATAAAGGAGGAAGAGGAGTTCCTCCTCTTCCTCTTCCTGCTCTCCAGGAATCTTCTTCTGCGTCTCTGGGTATATCCCAAGTCTCTTAATTCTCATTTCCTCGCTCCTCGATCCTCGCTTGAACCAGAAGTTGTTCTGCGCCGCCATATTGACGGCCGTCCCAAAGCTCTAATGTAGCTCAGAGGAGCGAGGATGGAGGAGGGAGGAGGGATCTCCGAGGAGCCATGAGGAGGACCCACGAGAACAGACTTCCAGGAAGTGTTTTAACGGCCGACACGCCCCCTCATTGTTCATCAGTCATGTGATTGGACGCTGCAGCCGATCGGACTGATGAGATTTTTTTCAACATGTAAACAGTGAAGACGGATCACAGATTAAACTCAAGCTTTATATTTGATTCGTTTTCTAATTCAACATCTGGTTTAAATAAATGTTCATTGTAGACTGAACAACAAAAGGACCACAAACAACTTCCTACATTTATTAGAAAGATTTGTGTTTTCATGATCTGAACTTTTATTATGGAAACAATTAAAGTCAGAGGGAACTGGAGAGACGAAACATTTATTTATATATATATATATATATATATATATATATATATATATATATAGAGAGAGAGAGAGAGAGAGCTGGAGAGACTAAACACTTTTTACATCATGTATCATTTCATTCAGTCACGTGAGGCTGTTCATTCCTGATTGTCGGGTTTGATGAGTTTTATAATTTAAGAGAAACAATAATCATATTCTGGGTTATTTAATAATGACGTCACAATCTGAATTTCAAAACGTACAGATGCAAATAATTCATCAATAAGACGATCGCATTCCGCCGGTAGAAATGGATCCTGTGCTTATGAACAGAACACAGGACACAGTTTGTTAACAGACTACAGAGAGAAACACCTCTACAGTGGTGATTACTGTGTGTCTTTATTAGTTATTAGTATTATTAGTTACTGTTATTAAGTACAGTGATCATGTGAACACACACTAACTTATCAAAAGTCTCTCCAGCTGTTAAAGCCGACTGACAGCTGATCCAGCTGTGATCAGCTGATCCTCCGTCATCAGAAACAGACGTCGCTTCACGTGACGCAACTGAGGAAAGGACGTTTCATGTCTCCTAAAACATATCTCCTCGTTCCTCTCTCCTCGCATGGTTTCCTCCATGCATCCCTGGTGGGAGGGACTAAGACGCAAGGAAAGGACCCAAGTGAGGGAAACGGGGATGACATTAAGAGACTTGGGATGTACCCTCTGTGTTGAAGCTGAAGAATGTTTCTGATCACATTCTTCCTCCTGAAGGTAAACTGGTCTAAAGAGGACCAGAACCAAGACCAGAACCAGAGGAGGTCCTGTGTCTTTATATGGTGAACAGATGAACAGCTAAATAAAAATCTGATTTATTTTACGAGAGAACATTAAAACATGGAGGTTTGGGTTAGTGGTGTACTGTCTCTTTAAGAGCCTAAAACCCTTCTTCTGGTTCTTCTAGTTCTTCTGGTTCTGATATAAAACCAGGATCTGAAAAAAAATCCTAAAAACTGAGTAAGAAGTCATTTAGTGACCGAAACATTAAGTTCAGAGGACAAGGCGTCTGTTCTGGTCCTGAACTGGTTCTGTGTTGGTCCTGATCTGGTTCTGAACTGGTTCTGTGTTGGTCCTGAACTGGTTCTGTGTTGGTTCTGAACTGGTTCTGAACTGGTTCAGGTGACTTCCTGTGTCACAGTGACCTGAAAGAAAAACACAGAAGAGCTGAGAGTATTTTTTTCCTTGTCGTCCAATCAGAGAAGAGCAGACAGCTCCACCCCCCCACTGACCGTCAGCCTTAAAGAGACAGTACACATAAAGTTTATGCGTACTGTCAGAGAATTATTATTCATAATAATATGAATAATAATTATATGAATAATATTTCTGAGAGTATCTTCAGACCTGAAACCACTAAATGTCCCTCTTGGTCTCTGCAGACGTCCAGCTCCCCGACCCGGTTCTGCAGGAGGTTCCTTCGGACCGGGTCTTGTCCCGGCTGGCGTCCCGGCTCGGGTCTGAGTGGGAGTCGGTCCTGATGGATCTGGGTCTGTCTGCGGAGGACTTGTTCCGGTGCCAGTCCGACCACCGTCTTAGTACTCATGGAGCGGTTCTGGCCGGTCTGGTTCAGTGGAGACGAAGTGGAGGGAAGACCTCCACGGTCCAGAGACTCATGAGGAGTCTGGAGGAGAACGGGGTCCATCCGTCGGTCCTGCAGGACGTCCTGCTGTGACCAGTCTACTTCTATTTTATTACCTTCTATTATACAAGGTTTATTTTATAACATTCTTATTTTATTACATATATATATTGTATATACAGTATGTGTGTGTGTGTGTGTATATATATATATATATATATATATATATATATATATACTGTATATATGAATATACTGTATATGAATATTTGTATATATGAATATATGATATAAACCCACTTGTAGACATCACTACTGTCACTTTAAAGAACAAAGTCATCCAACACACACACACACTAACAAACACACACACACTAACACACACACACAGGGTTTGTTGTCAAATCTGAGAGCCAATCAGCTCTCTGATCTGGTGACAGCCAGGCATTTCCCATCATGCATTGGGTCACCTGGCTCTAAAAACTGCATCCGCCTCGATCTCTTCACTTGACGACTTGATCACTTGTTGACTTGATCACTTGGTGACTTGATCACTTGACGACTTCTCGACTTGGTGACTTGATCACTTGGTGACTTGATGACTTGATCACTTGTTGACTTGGTGACTTGATCACTTGGTGACTTGATGACTTGATCACTTGGTGACTTGATGACTTCTCGACTTGATGACTTGACGACTTGATGACTTCTGGACTTGGTGACTTGATCACTTGGTGACTTGATGACTTGATCACTTGTTGACTTGGTGACTTGATCACTTGGTGACTTGATGACTTCTCGACTTGATCACTTGGTGACTTGGTGACTTGATCACTTGGTGACTTGTTGACTTGGTGACTTGTTGACTTGGTGACTTGATGACTTGTTGACTTGGTGACTTGATCACTTGGTGACTTGATCACTTGATGACTTCTCGACTTGGTGACTTCTCGACTTGGTGACTTGATGACTTGATCACTTGGTGACTTGATTAATTCCCCACCAGCTCCTGTGATCATCTTTCTGTAGGTGTTTAGGTTTTAAGGTGGACTGACGAGATTCTGTTTTTGTCTGAATATTTAAATTGAAGAAACTTTACTTCTTGAAATGTTTGTTGAAGTTCAAACTGACATCAAGTTAATAAAGTTTTATTCAAAGACATGGTGTAGTTCAACGCTTCACTTTTCAACCCTTTAACTTGTATGGAGTTCGGGTCTGTGGGACACATCTTCATTTTTTAGCAAAAGAAAAATGATACGATTACTTATTTGTTTTTACTCAGACTCAGTGGCCTTGGCTCATTTTCTGTGAAGAACATATATCACAACACGTTTTCAATGACCACACACTGTACCCCCCCTACACATTTACACTGGACCCGGGCTAATAACAGTGGAAGTGTAGGTCCTGTGTACCTTCACTCTGTCCTTCTGTCTGGTCTGTGTGGAGCTAAATCCAGGTAACAAGTTTGATTCATTTGAAAAAAACATTTGAACCTCAAAGTTGAAAAATACAGCAATGTATTCAAAATAAAAATAATTCAATGAAAAGTTATTTTGGGTTGAATATAATTTTGATTCAGTTCTGGAATTGAATACATTTTTTTTTTAAATTTTTCACTTTCATGTATATTTTGATATTTGAGTTCTTACATTTTTCAGTTTCAAATCTTTTTTATTTTCACCCTGATCTAGCGTGGGGGGCGTGGCATCAACTGAGAGGGGCGTGTCATCACGAGTGACAGCATAACAAAGAAGGCTGAGGACCGTCCTCAACCACGTTGCCTTCAGGTAACGTGGGCACCACAAGAATTATGATTCAACACTTTCTATACACCATATTCACGTGAATGCAAGTTTAAAAAATGACGCTAGTGACACAGTTGTGTTTAGCGAGCTGTTTTAGCCTCTGGCACGAATCACAGTAAAAGTGCAATAAACTATGACACATTGGGCCGTTCAGCTACCACACTTTAATATCTGACGTTTCTTCCACACACCACTGTGAACGCAGCGTAGTCTCCTCGATGGCGTCCGCGAGAAAGAGCTCAAGATGTGTCAGCGGCAGCTAGTTAAGGCACTTCCTTTTAAAAGCTCAGTTTAGCCTTTATTTGTCCTTATCTGACAATATGTGACAAAGCATTAAGGTCCTTAAGGTATGACTGTTGGTAGTTGTAATTTGTTTAGTAAAAAGATGCTGAGTTGTAATAGTATGGCTCCTCGTAAACAACCACAAAGAGACTTGAACATCTTTCATCTGCTCAGATGTGATTATTGATTTTAAATGTGTCTCATTAAAGTATCTGTTCTCAGATCTGTTACTGAACATCAGTTTAATAATCAAACAGAACAGTTTACCAATAATAATAAAAGAATCTAGACCACATAAGACCAGGTCTGAATGAAAATCCACCATGTTTAGACTTAATAAACCTTGTCTGGATCAACACAGAGACTCCTGAGTCTGTTTAAAACCTGTATTTATGTGTTTAAAACCTGTGATTCAGTTTACAAAAACAGAAAAAAGGCGGTTTGATCATCTTTTCTAAATGTAACTGAAGCCTGTGAAGCTGCTGTTGCTCCGTCTGTCCACAAGATGGCGATGTTGTCCAACACATGAAGCTGAAGCAGCTGATGAAGAAGAGAGTTCACACAGCTGACATGAGTCACTTTAGTTTGGGACAGAAGGATGCCTCGCTAAAGGGCCCAGTTTGGGACAGAAGGATGCCTCGCTAAGGGGCCCAGTTTAGGACAGAAGGATGCCTCGCTAAGGCCCAGTTTAGGACAGAAGGATGCCTCGCTAAGGGGCCTTTTGGATGGCGAGAGGGCGCGCTTTAGTGTAAATAACTGCATGTAAATGTTGCTAATAGAAAGTAAGTGACTGTATTGATGAGAGTCATATTGTAGACAAAATTGAGAACTCTCAGGCTGATTTGAGACAACAGATGAAAGTTGTTACTGTGTGGTGTAATAACTATGATAGCATCATTAGTATTTCTAGCAGGTATACTGTGGAGATTAGCAGAGCGTCTTTAAGGAATTTAAAATGTATTATTATGAAAATTGTACATTGTGTAAAATAAATAAAGTGACACTGATGAATGAGGGAGATGGCAGTGAGAACGAGGTGTTTTCTAGAACACTGAGACAATAAGAGCAGAAATAAGAAAACTCTTCTGCTTGGAGTGAACTTCTAAAAGGAGGGGCTTAGAGCAGCAGCAGGACGAGCTGGAAATGAATCAAAGACTTTGGTAGTTCACAAAATTCATAAATCTAAAACAAACAAGAGTTTCCACAAGTACTGTGGCAGAGACTCATACGTGGATGGTGGACTGCTTTGACATTTTCACGAGTGCTGGAGCATTTGTGCAGCGATCCTGCAGTAGCAACAGTCCCTCTAGATCCAGCACGAGGACTATCTGAAGGGTTTGGGACAGGAGGAGAGAATCGGGGGACAGCAGACCCACGACAGTCATCCCCGGAGGAGTGAGGTGAGAAACAGGCAAGTTCCAGGTTATTGTTTAAACTACGGAGGACAAAACGGGAAAGATTGTAATTTGACTCAGTGAGAGGAAGGAAGATAAGCCCGGTATTACTGTGGGTAAGATATTAGTACTGATAAGAACCAAAAGCTCAGACCAAGAGCAAGTAACCCAGATCATAGAAAACAGATCAATTATACCAGGCCTCAGGTGCACCCCCAATATAGGCTTCACCTGACCCCTGTCGATACAGCAGTGATGGGACCAGGCATAGGATACACACCTCAAGGACCCTACAGTGCAGGTCCAGCTGTCAACTCACGGCACCGGATGGAGAGAGCTCCCATCCCTACCAATGAGAGATTTCCCCAGTACATCACACCGGAACCAAGGGAGCCAGACTGGGTGATGCCTGAACCAGGACCTTCAAGCCTTGCAGCACCTCCCCAGGGAGAATCCATCGCAGAAGTCCTCATACCACCAGTGACCCCACCACGACCCACCTTCCTGTGCTATCTGCTTCAGGATAATGGATCGGACCAGTAACCCCTTTCACTGAGCACCACTTCTCTACTGGATCCTCAGGATGATGAGTCATCAGTCAGCTCTGGTCTCACCCCCACCACACAGATCAACACCTCAGGAGGATGGCCACCACTGGACACTCCCCCACTGCAACCTCAGTCACTGCAGTCAGCCGAAGCTGAACAGCCACCACCTAAAGAGACCCTGAAATCTGCCTCAGAGATCAACAGAGACCTTGCTGTTCTTGCTGACATTGGGATTGAAAGTGGAGACCCCAAGACCTTGTCCCCCATGACCCGGCAGGAGTTCTCACGCCTCACATTAGACCTAATGCGCAGAGAGGCTGGAGCACTACAATGTCTGAGAAGCAAATACAAGAAACGTCATTCCAGCAGAAAACACATTACATTTACATTACATTACAGTCATTTAGCAGACGCTTTTATCCAAAGCAACTTACAATAAGTGTATTCAACATCGGTATTCAAGAGAAGTACTAGTCACCAGAAGTCATAAGTACATCTCTCCTTTTAAACAAGCATCTAAGAGCATAACCCAGAGCCAAAGTACAGAAACAAACTAATACATATACAACAAGTGCAACAAACTAATACGACTACAATAAGTTCTAAGTGGAAGGCTGAGGGTAGTACTTCTTGAAGAGGTGAGTTTTCAGCCTGATGAAAGATGGGCAGCGACTCTGCTGTCCTGACGTCAGTGGGGAGTTCATTCCACCACTGTGGGGCCAAGACAGGAAACAGCCGTGCGGTCGATCGGCCGCAGGGACCTCTGAGCGACGGGGCAACCGATCGCCCCGAGGCAGCAGAGCGAAGTGGTCGGACGGGGGTGTAGGGCTTGACCATGGCCTGGAGATAGGAAGGAGCTGTTCCTTTCACTGCCCTGTAGGCTAGCACCAGAGTCTTAAACTGGATGCAAGCTCTTACAGGGAGCCAGTGTAGAGAACGGAGAAGGGAAGTTGTGTGGGAGAACTTGGGGTGATTGAACACCAGACGAGCTGCAGCTTTCTGGACAAGCTCCAGAGGTCTGATGGCCGACTCCGGGGCTCCGGCAAGTAGTGAGTTGCAGTAGTCCAGGCGGGAGATGGCAAGAGCCTGGATAAGCACCTGCGCCGTCTCATCAGTGAGGAAGGGGCGAATCCTCCTGATGTTGTAGAGCAGGAATCTGCAGGAGCGTGTAACCGATACAATGTTTGCTGAGAACGACAGTTGGTCATCCAGGGTCACAACCAGGTTCCTCGCAGTCCTAGTTGGCGTCACCACGGTATCATCAATGGTGATGAACAGGTCTCGGTGCGGGCAATCCTTCCCCGGGAGGAACAGTAGCTCGGTTTTGTCAAGGTTGAGCTTGAGGTGGTGTGTCGTCATCCACTTCGAGATGTCAGCCAAGCACGCAGCGATGCGTGCCTCCACTTGAGTGTCACCAGGGGGAAATGACAAGACCTGCTGGGTGTCATCGGCATAACAATGGTAAGAGAAGTCATGCGAGCGAATAACAACCCAGAGATGTTGTGTAGAGCGAGAAGAGAAGGGGGCCCAGGACTGAGCCTTGTGGAACCCCCGTAGTCAGCATGCGTGGTTCCGACACGGCCCCCCTCCATGTCACCTGGTAGGATCGACCTGTCAGGCTGGATGCAAACAGGGAGAGTGCAGAGCCTTAGACGCCCATCCCCTCGAGGGTGGAGAGGAGGATCTGGTGGTTCACCGTGTCAAACGCTGCAGACAGGTCCAGGAGAATCAGGACAGAGGAGAGAGAGTTCGCTCTCTCGGCGTGAAGCGACTCTGTCACCGCAAGGGGGGCTGTCTCAGGCGAGTGACCCACCTTGAACCCGGACTGGTGGGGGTCCAAGAGGCTGTTCTGGTGGAGATAGGAAGACAGTTGAGTTAAGACAGCACGTTCAAGTGTTTTGGATAGAAAGGGTAGAAGAGAAACCAGTCTGAAGTTCTTGACATCAGAGGGGTCAAGTGATGGTTTCTTCAGAAGGGGGGGGGGGTGACTCTGGCAGTCTTGAAAGCTGTGGGAAAGCATCCTGAAACAAGAGATGTGTTGATGAGGTGGGTGAGGAAAGGAAGGAGTTCAGTCGCAATAGACTGAAGAAGAGGGGAGGGGATCGGGTCAAGGGAGCACGTGGTGGGGCGGTTAGATGTAACAAGTTGAGGACCTCGTTAGGGGAGAGGGGAGCAAGATAGGGTAAGATGGGGCACGGAGAGGGGAGGGAGAGCTGAGGGGGAAGAGCTGGAGAGGGTAGAGAGGGAGAGGGTGGACAAGGACACTGAGAGAGGGAGGGAGAGGGTGGACAGGGACAGGGGGGCTGAGAGAAGGAGGATCTGATATCGTTTACCTTCTTGTCAAAGAAGTTGGCGAAATCATCAGGGAGGAAGTAAGAGGAGGGGGAGGGGGTTGGAGGAGTGAAGAGAAAGTTTCAAAGAGTTTTTTAGGATTGGAAGCAGAGGTTAGGATTTTAGAGCAGAAGAAAGCAGCTTTAGCAGTAGAGAGGAGGAAAAAGTGGAAAGAAGAGCTTGGAAGTTAAGAAGGTCCTCCGTGAGTTTGCCTTTTCTCCATTCAGCCTCCGTCTATCAGTACGCAATGAGTCCGACAGCCACGGGGCAGGTGGAGTTGGCGGTGCAGGCCTGGAGGTGAAGGGACAGAGGTTGTCCAAGAAGAAGAAAGGGTGGAGAGGAGAAGACCACCTCAGTATACAAGCTCCACTGAACCAATACAAAGTACAACTGGCTGAGGTGACCAGCACCATGAAGAGCTCCGCCCACCAACTGGAAGTCAAAGGCAGCACCTTGCAGCCTGTCGTCCACTGAGAGACATCGCACTTATTAAACCAGAATCCCTGAACAGAGACTCAGAATACGAGCCTCTGTCAGGATGTCACCTTTTAACTGTGATGAACAGAAATATATACACAACACACTGAAGCAGAGGGATGAAGCAGAAAAGCAGAATAGGTCTATAATACTATAAAATAATACTTTGAAATGCTCCATTGTGCATAATGAGTGCTTTTACTGTAACAGAGTACTTCTACACTGTCTTATTACTTTAAAAAGTACTACTCAGTGAAGGAGAAACAAAGTGACACATGTATGGATCAGCAGCTACACACAGGAAGATGCTGCATGTGCTCACAGAGATGCTGATCTGTTGATCGACAGTCAGATGGACCAGTCGCTTTAAACCATGGGCGGGACTGAAAGTGTTGATGCAGCTAAAAACAACACAAACAGATTCACAGCTTCAGATCCATTTCAAAATAAAAAGCAGAGATTGAAAAATGAAGCTCCAGAGAAAACAATATGAGTTGATGTGAATAAAGAAAGCAGCAGAGCTGAACACATCCTGCAGCTTCATGAAGGACTCATTCAAGTGAAGCAGAAACATGAAGCAGTGAAGTGAGTGAGACTCAGTCAGTTCCAGTGATAGAAAGATGAGGAAGAGGGGAAAGGAGGATAACGAGGAGGAGGAGGGGAGAGAGGGAGGACCCGGTGTGAGGAGCGCAGGGCGGGGCCACGCAGCAGCAACTTCATCATCACCGACCTCTTGCTCGTCTTCAGGCCGCGGCGTGGACGCCGGAGCCCGGCCTGTTTCCCTCTGAATCTTCAGCGGCTCCGGTTCGAGCGGAGAGACCGAAGAGGAAGATGATGATGATGATGATGATGATGATAACGGAGAAGAAGAAGAAGATGATGAAGAGCAGCTAAGAGCAGCGGAGCGGAATCGAACCTCTGAGCATCGCGCTCCGATGCAGCAGCAGAGTCGCCATTGTTTGGATGCGCAGCAGACTGAGAGGAAGAGCCCGGATTAGAGCCTCTCTCTCGGCCCATCACGCACCATGCTCCCCCCACTGCTGCTCGCGCTCTGGATGCTCGGCCTCCCCCAGGTAAGGACGCCTGTTTTCGGATACATGTGGAGGGTTTACGGCCGCTGGAGGCGGAGCGGCGAAACGAGCGGCTTTGTGTTGTGGGGACGCATCGGATCGGATGGATCCGGGTTAACGGACGACTTCTGTGAGGGGGGGGTCGGTGCTGGATGAGGTGTGTGTGTGTCGGTGCTGGATGAAGTGTGTGTGTGTGTGTGTGTCGATGCTGGATGAAGTGTGTGTGTGTCGGTGCTGGATGAGGAGATGCGTTGTGGCACCGCGGGTCCGTTTGTGAGGCGGAGAAAGTGGGTCACTCGGCTGCAGCCTCACGGAGTCTGTCAGCATCACTGAGGATCACACACACACACACATACAGACACACACACACAGACACACACACACATACAGACACACAGAGACACAGACACACACACACACATAGAGAGACACAGACACACACACATACAGAGACACAGACACACATACAGACACACAGACACACACACACAGACACACAGAGACACACATACAGAGACACAGACACACACACATACAGACACACACACAGACACACAGAGACACACACACACACACACATAGACAAACAGACACAGAGACACACACACACACACACAGACACACACTCGTCTGTCTGAAGAACAACATGGTTCCACATCCACAGCATACAGACAGTATCACAGTACAATGAATTGACAATATTATAAAATGTAATCTGACATCTGTTTTTAAATGAAGGAATCAAAGTGTTGAGGAAAACCCAGAAATATTCACTTTATTGACATCTTCTGGTATTATTATTAAAATCTTTAACATTAGCCAGCTCTCCTCCTGCAGACGTCACCATGTTATCAGAAACAAAACTACAGGTGTGTAGTTCTGGTCTGCACATGCTCAGTAGAGATCAGGTAGAGAGAGACTCATGTTGTTGTTGTTGTTGCTGTGTAGCATCAAACATGTGATCAATGATAACGTGCTCGTCACTAACAGATGTTCTTTAGTTCAGAAGACGTTCTAACTAAACTTTGTTAAAGAGACAGAGGTCCTCTGAGAGAAGAAAAAATCAGCTGGAAGCTTAGCGTCATAATAAGAGCTTTCAAAGGTCGATAGTAGAAGAAGTGGTTTTATTTTCTAGAGTTGTGTCCTGTGAAGCCAGAAGTTTATTTTGAAAAGTCTGTATTCATGTAACAAGCTGAAATTGATATGTGTTGCTGGAGTTTAGGAGGAAAACATGAAAAATTTGGAGAAACTTTTCTAATGAAATCATCTGAACAGTTGTTTGAGGAGGCGTTGATTTGTTACCTCATGTATACATTTATAAGAGCATTGAGTTAATAACATAATAATATGTTAATGACAGGAGACACTTCATGATCTACACAGTTTGAAAAAATATCTTCATTTATCTGCATGAAGAGAATGAGGTTTGAAGTATCAGCATGTTGGATATAATCCAGGATGGTCATATGGTCATCAGATAAACAACCAATCAAATCGGACTTCAGTTACTCAAAACAGCTACTAGTGAAATTAAATTTAGACTTGGTGATAAACCAACGTAAAGAAGAACATTTAAACTATCCTCAGGATAACATTAGCAGACAGGAAGCAGCTTACAACTTAGTTAGGCTGAGACAACTAAACTACTCATTTAGGCTGAGACAACTAAACTACTTAGTTAGGTTGAGACAACTAAACTACTAATTTAGGCTGAGACAACTAAACTACTTAGTTAGGTTGAGACAACTAAACTACTTAGTTAGGCTGAGACAACTAAACTACTAATTTAGGCTGAGACAACTAAACTACTTAGTTAGGTTGAGACAACTAAACTACTTATTTAGGTTCAGACAACAAAACTACTAAATTAGGTTCAGACAACTGAACTACTTAAGTTGTCACTAACTTAGTTAGTGACATGGTAGGTTTTTCTTATCCTCAGATTATTTTTGTTGAACCTCATGGATTGTATTCTCTCATTATTGGTGCACTTTAACATATGAGGATTAACCCTGACAGTAATAATCTAAACGGCTATTTAAACTGCCTGTTGTTGGGTTATCAACTACGTTACACAGCAGTTTTTGTTTTAAACTCTCCGTAAAGCTTTAATTCAAATAGACGTTGTACTTTATTATATTCTATTATGCATCTGATTTACTCCCAGCAGTGGTTAAGAGGTTTACAGCAGGATTTGGAAGATTACTGCCTTCACATTTCACACCCTTTAATAGCTGTTGTTTAGAAAAACAACCTCAAAATGATTTGTTTGTTTAGCGCACCCAAATAGAAATCATTTTCATTATCAATAAAACAATAACTAATTACTACTCAATCATTTAGTCACAATTGACCTATAAGTGTCGGTAACAGAAAAGAAATAAAGAAACTGAGTCTTTGTCAAACAAACACCTGTTGAGCTCCAAGAGACTTCATTGAGAAAAGTGAATATCTTCCTTTAGTGTTGCACTTTGTGAAAATTAATTATTTCATTTGACAAAAATAACTGAGCAAACTGTGATGTTTGTGATGACAGTAAGTGGACCTTTTTATTGTTTGTATAGAAGCAATGTGACGTTTTCAGCCCTTGTTTTAAAGATGAAGGAGAGAACTGTCAATCATCTGTTGTAGAGACAAAGAAACACAAACACCTCTCGAGTCTCTCCAGACTTCAGTGACAAACGTGAACATTTTGCTCGAGTGCTGCCCCACAAACAGGACTGAGAGACGTTGGCTGATGCCAGCACGGTGACCTCGTTGGGCTCATTCTTTGTCTGCTTTGGCAAAACAGGTTCACAGATCCAAAGTGGACTTGTTTTCTCTTTTAAAAATGAGGTGGAGGGAACGTTAGAGAACAACTGCTATCAGTTTCAGCACCACAAAGAACAGTCTTTACTTCAGAAAGTGTGAAAGTTTCCTCAGTGCTTTGGGGGGAAATGTTCTTCAGCAAATGTGGTAGAAAGCTCTGGCAGAAGCCGGTGACTTGATTTTGGTGATTTATTTGTTGTTTCCAGAAAATGTTATATTAATTTCATCAGACGTGGCAGCCGATGATTGACAGATCTGTTCTTTATTTAGAAAAACCAACATGAAGTCGGTCACACCAAACCTCATGGAGAAAAGTGAACATTTAGCCGTCAGAGTGGAGCTCATTCATAGTCTAATGGACTCTGGAGGTCCCCGTCCTCTCCTGGCTGGATCTGTCAGAGGCCCAAAGCACCACCCCCCCCCCCCCCCCCCCCCCACCTAAAGAAAACGAAAAGCTGGAGGTTTGCATGATAATGTTGGCAGCTGCCTGAGGCCCCCCCCCCCCCCCCCCCACCCACCCATTCATTCACACAGGGTCAAATACTCCATTCATTCACTCATACAGAGGTGTGTGTGTGTGTGTGTGTGTGTGTGTGTGTGTGTGTGTGTGTGTGTGTGTGTGTGTGCGTGTTTCTCATGACGATTTTGTTGGTTTTCACTGTTTGGTTTCTAGTTTAAATGTAAGTTTTAAGATTCTTTATTTGAGTATTTTCTCATTATGCTACTTTATAATTGTACTACATTGCAGAGGGAAATATTCTAATTAATGGTTAGTTACTTTGATTTAACACACAAAACATGCGACTGATTAAATATAATCCATTGTTATTTATTCTCATCTACTATTTGTAGCTGTGAAGAGCTGCTGGCTGTGAGAACAACAAAGTAGACCGATGATTGTTCCTCATGTGAAACCAGAAGTCAACGTTTATTTATTTGTCACGTGACTTGTTCAGTAGGAATTTTAACAAAAAACACCATATTTTTCTAAACCTAACTAAGTAGTTTAGTTGTCTAAACCAAACTAAGTAGTTTAGTTGTCTAAACCTAACTAAGTAGTTTAGTTGTCTCAGCCTAACTGAGTAGTTTAGTTGTCTACACCTAACTAAGTTGTTTAGTTGTCTAAACCTAACTAAGTTGTTTTGTTGTCTAAACCAACTTAAGTCGTGTTGTTGTCTAAACCTAACTGAGTAGTTTAGTTGTCTCAACCAAACTAAGTAGTTTAGTTGTCTCAACCTAAATGAGTAGTTTTGTTGTCTCAACCAAACTAAGTAGTTTAGTTGTCTCAACCTAAATGAGTAGTTTTGTTGTCTCAACCAAACTAAGTAGTTTAGTTGTCTAAACCTAACTTAGTAGTTTAGTTGTCTACACCTAACTAAGTTCTTTTGTTGTCTAAACCTAACTGAGTTGTTTAGTTGTCTAAACCTAACTGAGTAGTTTAGTTGTCTCAACCTGACTGAGTAGTTTAGTTGTCTCAATCTAAATAAATAGTTTAGTTGTCTCAACCTAACTAAGTAGTGTTATCTAAACCCAACTAGGTAGTTTAGTTGTCTCAACCCAACTAAGTAGTTTTGTTATCTAAACCTAACTGAATAGTTTAGTTGTCTACACCTAAGTTGTTTAGTTGTCTAAACCTAACTATGTTGTCTAAACCAACTTAAGTCGTGTTGTTGTCTAAACCTAACTGAGTAGTTTAATTGTCTCAACCAAACTAAGTAGTTTAGTTGTCTCAACCTAAATGAGTAGTTTTGTTGTCGAAACCTAAATGAGTAGTTTTGTTGTCTCAACCTAACTGAGTAGTTTTGTTGTCTAAACCTAACTGAGTAGTTTAGTTGTCTCAACCAAACTAAGTAGTTTAGTTGTCTCAACCTAAATGAGTAGTTTTGTTGTCGAAACCTAAATGAGTAGTTTTGTTGTCGAAACCTGAGTAGTTTAGTTGTCTAAACCAAACTAAGTAGTTTTGTTGAAGCTGTGAACGGTGAAGTTGGAAGTTTATATTTGAAAAGACTGTATTCATTTAAGGAGCAGAAATTAATTTTTGTTGCTTGTCTTTTGTGGGAAAACACACAAAAATATGGAGTAATTGTTTTTTAAAATATACAAACCGTTCACCAAGAGACACTACAGAGACATTAAAAATGTCCTCATATGTGACTTCAGTTCATGTTCGTCTTCGTCACTGACAGTTGATGGATGTAAAATCATCCGATCGCCGCAGTGTTTTCTGGAACTTTAAACCACAACTCATGGCCTTCAATAGCCATGAAGTCAATCAAACTTTATTTGTAAATCACCTCTGATAGACTTGGACAAACTACGTAGACACAGGTGAAGGATGAAGACAGATGTTTTTGAATAACGATAATGTCGATGTTGATTGATAGAAGCAGGTTGTTCCAGTTTGTTTGAATGAATATTGATTAAGTGTCTTATTTCATCAATGACCTAAATAAATAGTCTCTGATCGTGTGGACGTGGTTCACGGGCGGACGACGACATCAGCATCGTCTCCGTGGTGATGCCGGAATCGGACATAATGAGCATCTCCCCTCACCCGGCCTTTCATCTCTGTTGCCATGGCGACAGCAGAGCAGCGATGAATTGAATGAGTCGGCGTGGATGTTTTTATTGTCGTCTCTCTGAGGACGATGTCTGGTTATGTTTATGTAGAAAGATCTCTGTCCGTCAGCGCTGCTCACTGTTATTAATGTGTTTACTGATTTATACAAAGAAACAAAAGACAGTATTTAAACATTATAGATTCCCCAAAAGTCTCAAACAAAATAATTATGTATACACCAGTGCTCATCATCTTATTTTTGAATAAATACATATTTAAATGTCAAATGTAATTCAGTACACATTTTTAGTTCCTTTTCAAAACTGTTCCACAAATGAACTCCTTTGACTTTACATTTTTGTTTTGTAAACATAAATTCATCTGGAAGCATCTTATTTGTCACTTTGTTCATTAATTGCACAATTTTGATTCCCTCCAAATCTCTGATATTTATAATACGTTAGTTAATGCATTATTAATTGTTTGGATGATAATGTGATCTTATTACTTTAAACGAATTACATTGTCTTCAGCCTCTGCTGGACTCTGTGTTTACGGATAATTAGCTAATGTTAGCATGCTAACACACTAAGCTAAGGTGGTGAATGTAGTAAACGTTATTATCAACGTTGTCATTGTGAGCATGTTAGCATGCTAACATTAGCTAAGCTAAGGTGGTGAATGTAGTAAACGTTATTATTAACGTTGTCATTGTGAGCATGTTAGCATGCTAACATTAGCTAAGCTAAGGTGGTGAGTGTAGTAAACGTTATTATTAATGTTGTCATTGTGAGCATGTTACCATGCTAAGATAAGCTAAGCTAAGGTGGTGAATGTAGTAAACGTTGTTATCAACGTTGTCATTGTGAGTGTGTTAGCGTGCTAACATTAGCTAAGCTAAGGTGGTGAATGTAGTAAACGTTATCAACGTTGTCATTGTGAGCATGTTAGCATGCTAATGTAGCTCTGACTGAAATTACGTTGACACGAGACACACCAGAAAGAATTGCATATCATTTGCATAATAAGTTACATTATATCTACTTATTTGGTGACCAAAGGGAAGCATACGAATAAAGAAAAGAACTGAGCCTTGAGGAACCGACTTTGTGAACGCATCGTGGATTTTGTTGACAATAAGATAAATATTAAATAATTGTCCCAAACCGGGTGTTGTTGTTGTTGTTGCTCGCCCTGTCAGCGAGGAGTCGACTCTCCGTCACATTTAATGAAACAGCAGATATCATCAGACAGGAAATCAGCTGATCTGAGATCAGATAGAAGCAGAACTCGTCTCCAGTTATTAATATCGATGCTGTCAGAGACGCTTTTATTGATCGATATAAAAACATAAAGAGGAAATATAAAAGACTGGACTATTTACCAGGTAATAGTCAGACCCGGTCGGGAGTTCAGGGAGCCTGGGAGTTCTGAGACTTGTGATGAAATATTGTTTTTATTAGTTTGTTTTTCTTCTGTTTTCATGCGTTTGAAAAAGGAAAATTAGGTGGCTGAGGGAAAAGAAGAGGAGGAAGAGGAGGAGGAGGAAGAAGAGGAGGAGGAAGAGGAGGAGGAGGAGGAAGAGGGGGAGTCAGATTTGAAACTGGAGAGATTTAAGAGACTTATTAGAGCAGCCTGATAATAATGAATCACAGTAATCTAGTCTAGAGGTAACAAAAGCATGAACTCATTTCTCTGCATCTCTTTGAGACAGGATGTGCCTGATTTATTAAATGTTACGTGAAAAAAGTCAGTCCTTGAAGATTGTTTTATCTGTGAGTTAAAAGACGAATCCTGATCAAAGATATCTCAGAGATTCTTTACGGTGCTGCTGGATGCAGATCATAACATCTAGAGAAACTATATCATCAGATAACTGGTTTCTAGTAGAATAACTTCAGTTTAGTCTGAGTTTAACATCAGGAAGTTGCAGCTCATCCAGGTTGTTATGTCCTGAAGACTGCTTGAAGTTTAGCGAGCTGGTTGGTTTATCTTGATCGATAGATAGAACTGAGTATCATCTGCATAATAAAGAAAGTTTATTTATTAAAGTGTTTCTGATAGTAGATAGATATCTATTCAATAAAGTAGTACATGAAGTTGATGATTCTGAGTAATAGTCTGCTCTGACATCACAGAGAACCTATGTTTTAAGACTCACCACATTAACTGAGATTCTTTCAGAACGTCAAGTTTTTATGATGTTTGCTTTAATTTACTGGTTTGAGGGTTAAACTATGGAGCCAACGTCCTTTGATTTATTATTATTATCTTTATGTTTCAGTGTTTTATAGTTTCTGATGAAGACCTCCTTCCTGTTTCTTCTTGTTTTATAGCTAGTGATGAAGACTCTTCTTGTTTCAGAGTGTTTTATAGCTAGTGATGAAAACTCTTCTTGTGTCAGTGTTTTAGTGATGAAGACTTCTTGTTTCAGAGTGTTTTAGTGATGAAGACTCTTCCTGTTTCAGAGTGTTTAGTGATGAAGACTCTTCTTGTTTCAGAGTGTTTAGTGATGAAAACTCTTCTTGTTTCAGAGTGTTTTAGTGATGAAGACTCTTCCTGTTTCAGAGTGTTTAGTGATGAAGACTCTTCCTGTTTCAGAGTGTTTAGTGATGAAAACTCTTCTTGTTTCAGAGTGTTTTAGTGATGAAGACTCTTCCTGTTTCAGAGTGTTTAGTGATGAAGACTCTTCTTGTTTCAGAGTGTTTAGTGATGAAAACTATTCTTGTTTCAGAGTGTTTAGTGATGAAGACTCTTCTTGTTTCAGAGTGTTTTAGTGATGAAGACTCTTCCTGTTTCAGAGTGTTTAGTGATGAAGACTCTTCTTGTTTCAGAGTGTTTTAGTAATGAAGACTCTTCTTGTTTCAGAGTGTTTAGTGATGAAGACTCTCTTCCTGTTTCAGTGTTTTAGTCATGAAGACTGTCTTCTTATTTCAGAGTGTTTAGTGGTGAAGTCTCTCTTGTTGTTTCAGAGTGTTTTAGTAATGAAGACTCTTCTTGTTTCAGAGTGTTTTAGTGATGAAGACGCTCTTCTTGTTTCAGAGTGTTTATAGCTAGTGATGAAAACTCTTCTTGTTTCAGAGTGTTTAGTGATGAAGACTCTTCTTGTTCAGAGTGTTTTAGTGATGAAAACTCTCTTCTTGTTTCAGAGTGTTTTAGTGATGAAGACTCTCTTCTTGTTACAGAGTGTTTAGTGATGAAAACTCTCTTCTTGTTTCAGAGTGTTTAGTGATGAAGACTCTTCTTGTTTCAGAGTGTTTAGTGATGAAAACTCTCTTCTTGTTTCAGAGTGTTTAGTGATGAAGACTCTTCTTGTTTCAGAGTGTTTAGTGATGAAGACTCTTCTTGTTTCAGAGTGTTTAGTGATGAAGACTTTTCTTGTTTCAGAGTGTTTAGTGATGAAGACTCTTCTTGTTTCAGAGTGTTTTAGTGATGAAAACTCTTCTTGTTTCAGAGTGTTGAGTGATGAAGACTCTCTTCCTGTTTCAGAGTGTTTTAGTGATGAAGACTCTCTTCCTGTTTCAGAGTGTTTAGTGATGAAGACTCTCTTCTTGTGTCAGAGTGTTTTAGTAATGAAGACTCTCTTGTTGTTTCAGAGTGTTTAGTGATGAAGACTCTCTTTCTGTTTCAGAGTGTTTAGTGGTGAAGTCTCTTCTTGTGTCAGAGTGTTTTAGTGATGAAGACTCTCTTCTTGTTTCAGAGTGTTTAGTGATGAATACTCTTCTTGTTTCAGAGTGTTTTAGTGATGAAGACTCTCTTCTTGTTTCAGAGTGTTTAGTGATGAATACTCTTCTTGTTTCAGAGTGTTTAGTGATGAAAACTATTCTTGTTTCAGAGTGTTTAGTGATGAAGACTCTTCTTGTTTCAGAGTGTTTTAGTGATGAAGACTCTTCCTGTTTCAGAGTGTTTAGTGATGAAGACTCTTCTTGTTTCAGAGTGTTTTAGTAATGAAGACTCTTCTTGTTTCAGAGTGTTTAGTGATGAAGACTCTCTTCCTGTTTCAGTGTTTTAGTCATGAAGACTGTCTTCTTATTTCAGAGTGTTTAGTGGTGAAGTCTCTCTTGTTGTTTCAGAGTGTTTTAGTAATGAAGACTCTTCTTGTTTCAGAGTGTTTTAGTGATGAAGACGCTCTTCTTGTTTCAGAGTGTTTATAGCTAGTGATGAAAACTCTTCTTGTTTCAGAGTGTTTAGTGATGAAGACTCTTCTTGTTCAGTGTTTTAGTGATGAAAACTCTCTTCTTGTTTCAGAGTGTTTTAGTGATGAAGACTCTCTTCTTGTTACAGAGTGTTTAGTGATGAAAACTCTCTTCTTGTTTCAGAGTGTTTAGTGATGAAGACTCTTCTTGTTTCAGAGTGTTTAGTGATGAAAACTCTCTCCTTGTTTCAGAGTGTTTAGTGATGAAGACTCTTCTTGTTTCAGAGTGTTTAGTGATGAAGACTCTTCTTGTTTCAGAGTGTTTAGTGATGAAGACTTTTCTTGTTTCAGAGTGTTTAGTGATGAAGACTCTTCTTGTTTCAGAGTGTTTTAGTGATGAAAACTCTTCTTGTTTCAGAGTGTTGAGTGATGAAGACTCTCTTCCTGTTTCAGAGTGTTTTAGTGATGAAGACTCTCTTCCTGTTTCAGAGTGTTTAGTGATGAAGACTCTTCTTGTGTCAGAGTGTTTTAGTAATGAAGACTCTCTTGTTGTTTCAGAGTGTTTAGTGATGAAGACTCTCTTTCTGTTTCAGAGTGTTTAGTGGTGAAGTCTCTTCTTGTGTCAGAGTGTTTTAGTGATGAAGACTCTCTTCTTGTTTCAGAGTGTTTAGTGATGAATACTCTTCTTGTTTCAGAGTGTTTTAGTGATGAAGACTCTCTTCTTGTTTCAGAGTGTTTAGTGATGAATACTCTTCTTGTTTCAGAGTGTTTAGTGATGAAGACTCTTCCTGTTTCAGAGTGTTTAGTGATGAAGACTCTCTTCCTGTTTCAGAGTGTTCAGTGATGAATACTCCTCTTGTTTCATAGTGTTTTAGTGATGAAGACTCTTCTTGTTTCAGAGTGTTTAGTGATGAAGACTCTTCTTGTTTGAGTGTTTAGTGATGAAGACTTCTTGTTTCAGAGTGTTTAGTGATGAAGAATCTTCTTGTTTCAGAGTGTTTTAGTGATGAAGACTCTTCTTGTTTCATAGTGTTTAGTGATGAAGACTCTCTTCTTGTTTCAGAGTGTTTTAGTGATGAAGACTCTTCTTGTTTCAGAGTGTTTAGTGATGAAGACTCTTCTTGTTTCAGTGTTTAGTGATGAAGACTCTGTTCCTGTTTCAGAGTGTTTAGTGATGAAGACTCTCTTCTTGTTTCAGAGTGTTTAGTGATGAAGACTCTTCTTGTTTTAGAGTGTTTAGTGATGAAGACTCTTCTTGTTTCAGGGTGTTTAGTGATGAAGACTCTCTTCTTGTTTCAGAGTGTTTTAGTGATGAAGACTTCTTGTTTCAGAGTGTTTAGTGATGAAGACTCTGTTCCTGTTTCAGAGTGTTTAGTGATGAAAACTCTCTTCTTGTTTCAGAGTGTTTAGTGATGAAGACTCTCTTCTTGTTTCAGAGTGTTTAGTGATGAATACTCTTCTTGTTTCAGAGTGTTTAGTGATGAAGACTCTCTTCCTGTTTCAGAGTGTTTAGTGATGAAGACTCTTCTTGTTTCATAGTGTTTTAGTGATGAAGACTCTTCTTGTTTCAGAGTGTTTAGTGATGAAGACTCTTCTTGTTTGAGTGTTTAGTGATGAAGACTCTTCTTGTTTCAGAGTGTTTAGTGATGAAGACTCTTCTTGTTTCATAGTGTTTAGTGATGAAGACTCTCTTCTTGTTTCAGAGTGTTTTAGTGATGAAGACTCTTCTTGTTTCAGAGTGTTTAGTGATGAAGACTCTTCTTGTTTCAGTGTTTAGTGATGAAGACTCTGTTCCTGTTTCAGAGTGTTTAGTGATGAAGACTCTCTTCTTGTTTCAGAGTGTTTAGTGATGAAGACTCTTCTTGTTTCAGAGTGTTTAGTGATGAAGACTCTTCTTGTTTCAGAGTGTTTAGTGATGAAGACTCTCTTCTTGTTTCAGAGTGTTTTAGTGATGAAGACTTCTTGTTTCAGAGTGTTTAGTGATGAAGACTCTGTTCCTGTTTCAGAGTGTTTAGTGATGAAAACTCTCTTCTTGTTTCAGAGTGTTTAGTGATGAAGACTCTCTTCTTGTTTCAGAGTGTTTAGTGATGAATACTCTTCTTGTTTTAGAGTGTTTAGTGATGAAGACTCTCTTCCTGTTTCAGAGTGTTTAGTGATGAAGACTCTTCTTGTTTCATAGTGTTTTAGTGATGAAGACTCTTCTTGTTTCAGACTGTTTAGTGATGAAGACTCTTCTTGTTTGAGTGTTTAGTGATGAAGACTCTTCTTGTTTCAGAGTGTTTAGTGATGAAGACTCTTCTTGTTTCAGTGTTTTAGTGATGAAGACTCTCTTCTTGTTTCATAGTGTTTTAGTGATGAAGACTCTTCTTGTTTCAGAGTGTTTAGTGATGAAGACTCTTCTTGTATGAGTGTTTATTGATGAAGACTCTTCTTGTTTCAGTGTTTTAGTGATGAAGACTCTCTTCCTGTTTCAGAGTGTTTAGTGGTGAAGACTCTTCTTGTTTCAGAGTGTTTAGTGATGAAGACTCTCTTCTTGTTTCAGAGTGTTTAGTGATGAAGACTCTCTTCTTGTTTCAGAGTGTTTAGTGATGAAGACTCTCTTCCTGTTTCAGAGTGTTTAGTGATGAAGACTCTTCTTGTTTCATAGTGTTTTAGTGATGAAGACTCTTCTTGTTTCAGAGTGTTTAGTGATGAAGACTCTTCTTGTTTGAGTGTTTAGTGATGAAGACTCTTCTTGTTTCAGAGTGTTTAGTGATGAAGACTCTCTTCTTGTTTCAGAGTGTTTTAGTGATGAAGACTCTTCTTGTTTCAGAGTGTTTAGTGATGAAGACTCTTCTTGTTTCAGTGTTTAGTGATGAAGACTCTGTTCCTGTTTCAGAGTGTTTAGTGATGAAGACTCTCTTCTTGTTTCAGAGTGTTTAGTGATGAAGACTCTCTTCTTGTTTCAGAGTGTTTAGTGATGAAGACTCTTCTTGTTTCAGTGTTTAGTGATGAAGACTCTCTTCTTGTTTCAGAGTGTTTAGTGATGAAGACTCTCTTCTTGTTTCAGACTGTTTAGTGATGAAGACTCTTCTTGTTTGAGTGTTTAGTGATGAAGACTCTTCTTGTTTCAGAGTGTTTAGTGATGAAGACTCTTCTTGTTTCAGTGTTTTAGTGATGAAGACTCTCTTCTTGTTTCATAGTGTTTTAGTGATGAAGACTCTTCTTGTTTCAGAGTGTTTAGTGATGAAGACTCTTCTTGTATGAGTGTTTATTGATGAAGACTCTTCTTGTTTCAGTGTTTTAGTGATGAAGACTCTCTTCCTGTTTCAGAGTGTTTAGTGGTGAAGACTCTTCTTGTTTCAGAGTGTTTAGTGATGAAGACTCTCTTCTTGTTTCAGAGTGTTTAGTGATGAAGACTCTCTTCTTGTTTCAGAGTGTTTAGTGATGAAGACTCTCTTCCTGTTTCAGAGTGTTTAGTGATGAAGACTCTTCTTGTTTCATAGTGTTTTAGTGATGAAGACTCTTGTTTCAGAGTGTTTAGTGATGAAGACTCTTCTTGTTTGAGTGTTTAGTGATGAAGACTCTTCTTGTTTCAGAGTGTTTAGTGATGAAGACTCTCTTCTTGTTTCAGAGTGTTTTAGTGATGAAGACTCTTCTTGTTTCAGAGTGTTTAGTGATGAAGACTCTTCTTGTTTCAGTGTTTAGTGATGAAGACTCTGTTCCTGTTTCAGAGTGTTTAGTGATGAAGACTCTCTTCTTGTTTCAGAGTGTTTAGTGATGAAGACTCTCTTCTTGTTTCAGAGTGTTTAGTGATGAAGACTCTTCTTGTTTCAGTGTTTAGTGATGAAGACTCTCTTCTTGTTTCAGAGTGTTTAGTGATGAAGACTCTCTTCTTGTTTCAGAGTGTTTAGTGATGAAGACTCTCTTCCTGTTTCAGAGTGTTTAGTGATGAAGACTCTCTTCTTGTTTCAGAGTGTTTTAGTGATGAAGACTCTTCTCGTTTCAGAGCGTGACATCCTTCCAGGTGTCTCTAAACGATGAAGGTCTGATCGTAGCGAGACTCGAGCGTTCGGACCTCCAGGACAACGTGACGGCGTTCGCCGCTCAGCTGTCCGGAGAGCCTCGACTGATCCTGGTCCAGTTCCTGAACACCAGTGAGCCTCTGGTGTTCAACACGTCCTTCCACGGTCTCTGCTACACGGTGGGACTGCTGGTGAAACTGGGACAGACCTGGTCCAGACCCGTCAAGACCATCCCGGTGCTCACCAGTAAGACACCGGAGTCCTCGGAGTGGATCACCTCATCATTCAATGTTCATCTTCTTTGTAAAATATATATATTTGTGTTGGTACATATGATGTAAATTAATCTTATAATATTTTACCCTAAAACTTCATTAATTTAACCATTTGCTGTTCTGTAATTAAGTATTTGAATATTTTAGATTAGATTTTAGGAGTATGGCCAAATAACATGAAAAAGCCTATTATTATTATTTAATAGATAAAACCCATTAATTATATATAATGATTGAGGATCTTGAGTTATATTGAAGTGTTTTTATTAAACACTATTATTAATGATCCTTGTTTCATAAACTAAATTCATTATATTTTCATAGGTTTGCGTATTAATACGGACATCATTTAGGATTTTAATGTCTTTCAAGAGGAGAACCTACGTTTGACATTTATACCAGAAGCACATTTGACATAATCAACATGTGAATATTTTATATTTGTATTTAAAGTGTGTTGTTTTGTCTCCTCAGAACCACTTCCTGTCCACAGAGTCCACATCTCAGACTATAAAGAGTCTCCAGAGACCGGCGTCGTGTTTCAGATGGAACCTCCAGCAGGAAACGTCTTCAGCAGAGTGAACATCAGCTTCACCGAAGGACCGGAGCGCCGCTCCATGCTCTACAAAGGTACACATATTATATATAGATATTACATATACATAGATAAACACTACTACATACGTCTACTACATCTTAATTTAATTTACATCTGTGATGTCGTTTTTAGACATTTAATATTATTATAGCTGTGTTTTACCCTATTATCATTTATTATCAGTTTATTAACACTTGAAGTTGTTAACAAATACATAGACTTAATTCTGCCCATTACAGAGTGTTATTAACCAGTTATTACATGTTTATACACTGACTATTATACATGATGGAACCTTGATTCCTTCCGTCAATTCTAGCATTTTCTTTTCATCTCAAAGTTGAACAACAGAAATGACTTCTCTGAGCTTTTTAACCCATCACTTCCTGTATGTCCTTCACAATAAATGCCCTCTAATGTGAAGGTAGTGGAAGACTTTTACTGTGAAACCAGAAGTTTACTGGTCAATGTAGCAGATACCAAATACTAGCTGAATGTAATCTTTGTAAAGTGTATTTTCTGAACTTTCCTGCAAACATTACATATATATATATACCAAATATATTGTATTATGTGTTTAACAGAGTTCAATAAAGCAGAATAGTGTTAATAAAACGTAAAATAACTGCAAATGAACGCTCCAGACAGCGGGTTGTGTTGGGAGCCATTTGTTTACTTCTTTCTACTCTAAAGAAGATAATACAGTAACACAGGATCATCAGGTTCTAGTACTTGTTGTACTTTTACTTTATTAAAATGTTGAACACAGTACTTTCTCTTGTTCTGGACTGTTTTACTGTGTTTATGCTTCTTTCTCTGATTAGAGTTTAAAGAGTTTCATTGAATGATCTTTGTTTTGTGTCGTCGTAGATTTCTACAAAGGGAAGACGGTGTTCAAACACTGGTTACCTGGCGTGTGTTACCGTAACATCACCTTCCAGCTGATCTCTGAGGTCACAGTGTACCAGATGGCCCTGGTGACACACAGTGACATCACACACTCACCTGTGCACCACAGGACAGGTGAGACACTGAGACATCACACACTTGTCTTGTCGTGGTCTCACCTGTCCCCCTCTGTTCTGGTCTCACCTGTCTTGTTGTGGTCTCACCTGTCTTGTCGTGGTCTCACCTGTCCCCCTCTGTTGTGGTTTCACCTGTCTTGTCGTGGTCTCACCTGTCCCCCTCTGTTCTGGTCTCACCTGTCTTGTCGTGGTCTCACCTGTCCCCCTCTGTTCTGGTCTCACCTGTCCCCCTCTGTTGTGGTCTCACCTGTCTTGTTGTGGTCTCACCTGTCTTGTTGTGGTCTCACCTGTCTTGTCGTGGTCTCACCTGTCCCCCTCTGTTCTGGTCTCACCTGTCTTGTTGTGGTCTCACCTGTCCCCCTCTGTTCTGGTCCCAGTGCCCTACCCCCCTCTCAACATTTCCCATAAGATCGTGCACCTGAGCCAGAGGACGCTGCCGGGTAAAGCCCCAGACGTGGTTCCTCCTGAGGGGGGCGAGGAGATCCAGCGAGCCTCCCGTCAAGCCCGGGACGTCCCGCCGATAGAGGAGCAGCAGGAGGAGGAGAACACCTCAGAGGAGGTGGTGGGAGCTGTCAATTGGGTTCCCTTCAGCCCAACACAAAACCTGACAGGCATCAACGCCGTGAACGAGTCGACGGAGACTCAGAGCTACTGGCTGGACCCGACCGACCCGTCTCCTGCAGACAGGGAGGAGGAGTTCGTTAACGCCGTGGTGTCGGAGTACGAGGACTCCAACGAGCCCGGTTCAGCCATGGGTCTCCCCCCCGAAGCCCCCGTCCTGCCCACCAAACTGCCCCCCATCCTGCTGGAGCTGCGCTGGCTGCCCCCCAGACCTCTGACCAGCTACGACGGCTTCAACGTCTACATCTACAGAGAAGGTTCAACGAAGGGAACCGCATGATAATAATAATAATAATTATTATTATTATAACAATAATAACAACAATAATAATACGTAATAATAATAATATAATAATAGTAATAATATAATAACAATAATACTATTAATATAATAATAATATAATAATAATAATTATTATTATTATTATAACAATAATAACAACAATAATAATACGTAATCATAACAATAATATAATAATAGTAATAATGTAATAACAATAATACTATTAATATAATAATAATATAATAATTATTATTATCATTATTATTAATAATAATAATAATTATTATTATAATAATAACAATAATAAGCTGGGCAACAATTAAAATATTTAATCGTGATTAATCTCATTGTTATGGCAAAGTTCAATAATGAATTCAAAAGTAGTGTATTGCGCACTTTTATTTTAAAAGTACTGCTATATGAACAAAAGGGCAATAACATTTGGTTCACGAGATGCAGGTAGCATGTTTTATACTTAATGTGAATATAATTCATACTTTGTTGGCATCTTATTCTGAAAACCGGATGTTCGTCTGAAGAAACCGGATGTTGTCTCACGTTAATCTTTCCGCTAACTTTCAAAGTCCTTCTCTCGCTCCCGATCTGTGCCGTTTAAATGCGTTTACCGTGAATGTCAGCATATAGGTGCACTAACATGTAAGTGTCTGCTGAGTTGACCACGGAGATCTGAGTGTCTGCTGACTTTACCGCAGCGATGTCCAGTAGTCTCCAGGGAGAGCAACAGCTGGTGCAGCTTCTCTCTTTATTTCTGCCCCACCCCCTCGACCAGAAGCGGAAGTCGCCTTTTCTCTACGGCAACCCTGAAGGGACATCATATCTCCAATATAAAACGATAAACATGAGACAGTCTGTTACAATAATAATAAATTAAAAATACTTACCTGTTTTTTTTTGTTTTTTTGTTGTTGTTTTTTAATTATTATTATTATTATTTATTTTTTTCATCTCAAAAGGCTCAAGGACACACACACACACACACATACACACACACACACACAGGATGTTTGCTGGCTTTTATCCCACTGTTCTTCTCATCCTCTTGTTGTTATGTCTATGTATTGTCTCTTGTCTTTCAATAAAAAAAATAAAAATAAATAATAAATTTAAACGCGCGGTAAAATAATTGTCGGCGTTAATTAATGAATGCGTTAACGCGATAATAACGCGTTAACTTGCCCAGCACTAATAATAATAATAATATAATAATAGTAATAATATAATAACAATAATACTATTAATATAATAATAATAATAATTATTATTATTATAATTATTATTGTTATTATTATTATAATAATGGTTATAATAGATTTATGTGTAAGGAGCTTTTTAAATCATTAAATCAACAACGTGCTTTGTAGGATTAAAACTAAAACTGAGAATAAAACAAGGGTGTGAAATCAATACAGAATAAAATGTAATTAAAAAGTAAAATAGAAATGATTGAAAATTAGAAAAATAAAATACATAAAAACAAACTCAGTAGAATATATTAATAAACACAAAAACTTAATTTTGTTCATTGAGTTATTTTGAAGTCTAATAATCAATTCATGACGTGAAACGTTGAATAATACATTTTTCAGCAAAACTTCCGTTTCCAGCTTCTGAAATATAAATGTTTTTAGGAAAGTAAAGTGAAAATATAACATTTATCTATAACTATTGATTAATGAATTGAGTAAATAGTTTATTAATTAGTTCTGGATTAATCTCTACTTTTTTACAAAAAACAATTTTTTAATTGAACAAAAGAACCAAAGTTGTTACATATTGACACAGACTCGTACTCACCTGTGCTCTTGTGTTTCTCAGGTAACTCTACAGAAACAGCCACCGTGGATGAAAACACTCACGAGTTCTTCACCGAGTTAACGGAGCCGGGAACGTACCGAGTCCAGGTCACCACGCTGAGCTCGTCTGGAGACTGTGAGGCCCGAGAGAGCGCCGCCGACACCGGCTTCACCTTCTACCTCAGTACGTAACCAGATAACCTCATGTGTCACAGTAATACTAGATAAACTAGTTTATAGCACCATAATAAACTAGTTTATAGCACCATAATAAACCAGTTTATAGCACCATAATAAACCAGTTCATAGCACCACAATAAACTAGTTTATAGCACATAATAAACCAGTTTATACCATCATAATAAACCAGTTTATAGCACCATAATAAACTAGTTTATACCACCATAATAAACTAGTTTATAGCACCATAATAAACTAGTTTATACCACCATAATAAACCAGTTTATAGCACCATAATAAACTAGTTTATAGCACCATAATAAACTAGTTTATAGCCCCATAATAAACTAGTTTATAGCACCATAATAAACCAGTTTATAGCACCATAATAAACTAGTTTATACCAGCATAATAAACTAGTTTATAGCACCATAATAAACTAGTTTATACCACCATAATAAACTAGTTTATATCACCATAATAAACCAGTTCATAGCACCATAATAAACTAGTTTATAGCACCATAATAAACCAGTTTATAGCACCATAATAAACTAGTTTATAGCACCATAATAAACCAGTTTATACCACCATAATAAACCAGTTTATAGCACCATAATAAACTAGTTTATAGCACCATAATAAACTAGTTTATACCAGCATAATAAACCAGTTTATAGCACCATAATAAACTAGTTTATACCAGCATAATAAACTAGTTTATAGCACCATAATAAACTAGTTTATACCACCATAATAAACTAGTTTATATCACCATAATAAACCAGTTCATAGCACCATAATAAACTAGTTTATAGCACCATAATAAACCAGTTTATAGCACCATAATAAACTAGTTTATAGCACCATAATAAACCAGTTTATACCACCATAATAAACCAGTTTATAGCACCATAATAAACTAGTTTATAGCACCATAATAAACTAGTTTATACCAGCATAATAAACTAGTTTATACCACCATAATAAACCAGTTTATAGCACCATAATAAACTAGTTTATAGCACCATAATAAACTAGTTTATACCAGCATAATGAACTAGTTTATACCACCATAATAAACCAGTTTATAGCACCATAATAAACTAGTTTATACCACCATAATAAACCAGTTCATACCACCATAATAAACTAGTTTATACCACCATAATAAACTAGTTTATATCACCATAATAAACTAGTTTATACCACCATAATAAACCAGTTTATAGCACCATAATAAACTAGTTTATACCACCATAATAAACCAGTTTATAGCACCATAATAAACTAGTTTATACCGCCATAATAAACCAGTTTATAGCGCCATAATAAACCAGTTTATAGCGCCATAACAAACCAGTTTATACCGCCATAACAAACTAGTTTATACCACCATAATAAACTAGTTTATACCACCATAATAAACTAGTTTATAGCACCATAATAAACTAGTTTATACCACCATAATAAACTAGTTTATACCGCCATAATAAACTAGTTTATAGCGCCATAATAAACTAGTTTATAGCGCCATAATAAACTAATTTATAGCGCCATAATAAACCAGTTTATAGCGCCATAACAAACCAGTTCATAGCGCCATAATAAACCAGTTTATACCGCCATAATAAACTAGTTTATACCACCATAATAAACTAGTTTATACCACCATAATAAACCAGTTTATAGCGCCATAACAAACCAGTTTATACCGCCACAATAAACCAGTTTATAGCACCACAATAAACCAGTTTATAGCACCACAATAAACCAGTTTATACCACCACAATAAACTAGTTTATACCACTATAATAAACTAGTTTATAGCACCATAATAAACTAGTTTATACCACCATAATAAACCAGTTTATAGCACCATAATAAACTAGTTTATACCACCATAATAAACCAGTTTATAGCGCCATAATAAACTAGTTTATAGCGCCATAATAAACTAGTTTATACCGCCATAATAAACTAGTTTATAGCGCCATAATAAACTAGTTTATACCACCATAATAAACTAGTTTATACCGCCATAATAAACTAGTTTATAGCGCCATAATAAACTAGTTTATAGCGCCATAATAAACTAATTTATAGCGCCATAATAAACCAGTTTATAGCGCCATAACAAACCAGTTCATAGCGCCATAATAAACCAGTTTATACCGCCATAATAAACTAGTTTATACCGCCATAATAAACTAGTTTATACCACCATAATAAACTAGTTTATACCACCATAATAAACCAGTTTATAGCGCCATAACAAACCAGTTTATACCGCCACAATAAACCAGTTTATAGCACCACAATAAACCAGTTTATAGCACCACAATAAACCAGTTTATACCACCATAATAAACTAGTTTATACCACTATAATAAACTAGTTTATAGCACCATAATAAACTAGTTTATACCACCATAATAAACCAGTTTATAGCACCATAATAAACTAGTTTATACCACCATAATAAACCAGTTTATAGCGCCATAATAAACTAGTTTATAGCGCCATAATAAACCAGTTTATAGCGCCATAATAAACCAGTACTGTGTTCCAGGTCCTGGTGGTGAGTTGCTGGAGGATCTCCGTGAGCGTCCTCAGGCCGTCAGCGTCAGACTGCTGGACTCAAGCACCGCCGTGGTCTCCTGGACTCCGTCCTCAGAGGACCACAACGGCAGCCTGGTGTCGGTGGTTTCTACCACCTGCCTCAGACCGAGTCTTAGCCAGAGGATGGAGAGCACGTACTGCAGCGAGGTGACACTGATCAATACTCGAGATTCTCTTCATCCAACCATAACAACATGGACGCTACAGAGCTCCATCAACCAACACTGATTATACAAACATAGAAAATAACATCGAATAGTGAAGAAATAACTTTAAGCAGTTCTTTATTGATCATATTTACTTATGATTTAATGGGTATTAAAGACAGAAGCTGTAGTGTTTCTGAGCACCAGAGTCCCTTTAGAAAACCTCTGATTTTGCTCAGTCCTGGTTCTGGTTCTGGTTCTGGGACCCTGTTGCTCTGATGATGAGCATTAAGATTATCTTTAGTCTTCTCTCTGATGATCTGGTTTACTTGTGTCGATGAAAGACTTTCATAACTGGTTAAAAGTTCCTCTCAGGAACTTAAAGGGATGAATTCATGTTAAAACTGAACTGATAACATGAAAACTGCCCCTGAACATATATTCATATTTTATTCATAAGAAATAAATTTGTATTAATTTCTTATGAATAAAATATGAATCCCATCAACACAGAGATGTTATCCTCCCAAATAAAGACTGAAGTCTCACGAGACAGTAACGTGAGACTCTTATGTTGAACTCTGAGGTTTGAACGTCTCAGACTGTTGTTCATAAAACTGTTTATTCATATTTATCACTCTATTTGTTCACAAGACTTTAGGTTTTAATGAAACTCTGTTGTTCCAATCAACAAGTTCTTCTGACTCATATTGTTAAAATATGAGTCAGAATATTTGATCTGAAAAGTCAGAATGTTATAAAATGATATCAAACGATTTAATATCGCAGTATTAAACTAAACACTTTGTTCTCAGATTAACACAGCAGCAATAGTTATAAATGTTTGATTGTTAATTACAACTTTATAATATAGTTTTTTCTTGTGATTTTAACTTTATTTAGTTTTTTCTTCTAAACTCATAAAACTATGAATTTGTTTTCAAAATATTTTAGCTCATAAAACTGCAACTTTTTTCTCAAAATATCAAAATAACAGTCTTGTTTTCTGGGTTTAGCTTAGCAGCTCCACGTTTGTGTTTTTATTGTTTTATTGTTTTTAACGTTTGTACAGGAAAACTCAACGAGTGACATCATCAGTAGCCTGACCCCCGGAGCTCAGTACAGAGTGGTCGTCTATCACACCAACGGACCGCTGACGAGTCCTCCGTCTGAGCCCGTCATCATCGACATCGGTCTGTACTAGTAGAGATATTAATAAATATGATCGGGTACAATATTTACATATATTTACTGCCTTCTGGGTGTGTTTGATAATAAATATCAGTGCTGAAGATCTTACACTGATATTTAAGGGCCTTTAAACCCTCAAATTAATATACTTGTATTTCTTATCAAAATTATAATATAAGAAGATAAATAAAACAATTACACAACACATGAAGAAGTAGAGAGAACTGCAGTTAATCCAGAGCTTTAAAGACTTTTTTTAGGTTTTGTTTTTCCTTAATAAAGTGTCCTTTGTGTGTGTGTGTGTGTCTGTCTGTCTGTGTGTGTCTGTCTGTCTGTGTGTGTGTGTGTGTCTGTCTGTGTGTGTGTGTGTCTGTGTGTGTGTGTGTGTGTCTGTCTGTGCGTGTGTGTGTCTATGTGTGTGTGTGTGTCTGTGTCTGTCTGTGTCTGTGTGTGTGTGTCTGTATCTGTCTGTGTGTGTGTGTGTCTGACTGTCTGTCTGTGTGTGTGTGTCTGTGTGTGTGTGTCTGTCTGTGTGTGTGTGTGTCTGTCTGTGTGTGTGTCTCTGTGTGTGTCTGTCTGTGTGTGTGTGAGTGACTGTGTGTGTGTGAGTGACTGTGTGTGTGTGTGTGTGTGTGTGTGTGTGTGTGTGTGTGTGTGTGTGTGTGTGTGTGTGTGTGTGTGTGTGTGTGTGTCTCTCAGAGCCCACAGGTGTGCTGCAGCTGGCCGTCTACCCTCTGAGTCCTACAGCAGTGATCCTGAGCTGGCAGCGTCCGTATCACGTCTCCTTCAGGAAGTTCGTCCTTCAGACGTTCTTCTTCAACCCGGTGACGCTGAGCTCAGAGTGGACGACGTACTACGAGATCTCTGCTACGGCCTCAGTCATCGCCTCTGTGGTAACACACACACACACACACCTTGGTATCAATAGACTGTCATGGCAGGCTGGGGGTGAAGTTGTATTCTTCTTTTATAAACTCGGGTAACTCTTCATCAAAATCAAAAGTCCAAAACAAAGAAAAGCGTCCAAGTGGAGATGATGGTTCTTTAAACAGTAGAACGTAGAACATCTGTTCCTCAGGCTACAGGTCTTCTTTGGTTCTGTACTTTACTTTAAGCCGTTCTCAATCAGGTGGCTTAAACACCCACACCTGGGTGAGCGGTGAGGCATTCTGGAGCTGTAGTGTGTAGAGTGGCGGCCATTTTTTGGTGTGGCTGCTGATCTACAAAGGGAAGGTAGCACCGCTCCAACACCGGCCCTGTGGAGCCTCAAGACCCAGGAGATGTTGTGTTGGTTTGTCAATTATGTATCGGGTAAATGTATGTGACGTGTCGTGTGACGTGACATGTGACACACACACACACACACACTAACACGCTCTTTGTCTCCAGAGGGTCACAGATCTGCTGCCCGCTTGGTATTATAACTTCCGTGTTGCCATGGTGACATGGGGCGACCCGCCGCTCAGCTGCTGCGACAGCTCGACGGTGAGCTTCATCACAGGTACTGAAACATCATTATATACCATTATACATCATTATATATTGTTATGGTCCGGCTCTAGAACCACAGCAAAACAATATATATATATACTATATATGATCATATAAGACACGACGTGTTAATGTCTCAGATGTCTCAGTTCTTAAATATAATGTTATTTGTTGGTGAATAATCAAAGTGCAATGATAAAAACATGACATAATATACATAATATATATATGTTAAGTGATAAAGTGTCTCTCCTGAAGCTCCTGAGGCTCCTCACATCTCCTCGGTGGACTACTCTCATGGCGTCCTCTTCGTCCGGTGGACGTACGGTGAGCTCTTCATCGACTTGTCTCACTCCAGGATGCTTCACTGGCAGCTGGTCGCCGTCGGGAAGAAAGGACCAGAGAGGAGCTACTCCATCGACGTGAGTCCATTATTCATTTATTTCATTAGTTCATTATTCATTAGTTCATTATTCATGAGTTCATTATTCATTAGTTCATTATTCATTATTCATTAGTTCAATATTCATTATTCATTATTCATTAGTTCAATATTCATTATTCATTAGTTCATTGGTTCATTAGTTCATTATTCATGAGTTCATTATTCATGAGTTCATTATGCATTAGTTCATTATGCATTAGTTTATTTAGTTCATTTATTCATTTATTCATTTATTCATTTATTCATTTATTCATTTGTTCATTTGTTCATTTGTTCATTAGTTCATTATTCATTAGTTCATTATTCATTAGTTCATTTATTTCATTTATTTCATTATTCATTAGTTCATTTATTTCATTTATTTCATTTATTTCATTATTCATTAATTCATTCATTCATTAATTCATTAGTTCATTAATTCATTAGTTCATTTACTTCATTTAGTTCATTTATTTCATTATTTATTAGTTCATTAGTTCATTTATTTAATTTATTTCATTATTCATTATTAATTAATTAATTCATTCATTGGTTCATTCTTCATTTATTCAGTTATTCATTTATTCATTATTCATTAGTTCATTATTCATTAGCTCATTCATTCATTCAGCCATTCATTTAATAATTTTAATTTTAAACTCATGTTTACAATGTTTACTGAGGTAATAAATCAAGAGAGAAGTAGAGTCATTTTCTCATAGGCTTCTATACAACCAGAGGAGTCGCCCCCTGGTGGACAGTAGAGAGGATGCAGCTTTAACACATGAAGTTATTATGGAGTTCTGGTTATAAATCGTCGTGACTTCTGGAAACATTCTGTTTGATCTGGAACAGGAAGTCTGTCTGTAAATATTTATGTTTATATGTTATGTGTTAATCCTGTTTACTTGACTGTGATTGGCCGGTGTGTGTCGTCAGGTGACTCGTAACGTGATGCGGGCCAGCCTCCCTCTGCCTCCAGGAGACATCTACAACCTGACGGTGACGGCCTGTACAGAACGCAGCAGGAACACCTCTATACCCACCATCATCAAGCTGGGTCAGTGTACACACACACACACACACACACACACAGAGACAGACACGCGCACACACACACACACACACAGACACACACACACACACACACACACACACACACAGAGACAGACACACACACACGCACACACACACACAGACACACACAGACAGACACACACAGACACACTAACACACACACTTTTCATTGTGTTGGTTCTGGCGCCCCCTGTGGACTAAAGTGGTCGTGTTTCACCAGAGTCCCTTTAGAAAACCTCTCATTTCACTGCAGCAGGTTCTGACAGTCTGACCCTCTCAGTCCTGGTCCTGGACTTCCAGAACACATGTATTGGTAGTTTAGCTTCACACGTCGGCCATCATTAAATCCTGTGACACCACAAACGATCCAGAGTCCAGAGTCCTCATTGTCGTTGTTGTCTGGTCCTCAGGGGTTGATGGACAGCTTTCACATCAGACAGGTTTATTTTAAACAGGTTAGTTATGAACAAGAAGCCTCATAAACACAGTGAGTCAGGTGATCAATAGAAGCTTTGACTGAACATGAACAGATCTAGATCACTTGATGATTTAATACCACAGTCCCTTCATCATGATTGTAACTGGTCAGCATGGGCTCAGAGTCTTCATCCTTCACCCTGAAAGTGAATATGAAACCTCATGTGTTCCACTTCCTCTTCTGGGCGTGTCGCTGCGTTTACTTCTGTAAACGTCTCTCACCCTCTTCGTACCAGCTCTCATGGACTCTTGTGTTTCTTTCTGGCTGCAGAGCCAGCTGCTCCGAGGTCTGTGTACGCCGTGAACGCCACCCACTCCTCAGTGACTCTGCTGTGGACCGAGGACGGCGTGGTGGACTACTACCAGGTCCTCTGTAGGGCCAACAGACCCGGCAAGGAGCTGAAGGTAAAACCACCTCATGAGATCGCCACTAAACACAGACGTTAACGCGTCAGACCTAACCCTGTTCTTTCTTCTTCATGTCTTCATGTTTTCAGAGGAAATCTGCAGAATTCATTTTTTAAATTCTCACGTTATTTTCTTTGAGACGTTAAATCAATTCAACGAAACTGTGACAGAAAATATATCAGAACAAATATATCAAAGTGATTGAGAGGTGATGTAGAGAAATACATAAATACAGTCAAATATAATAATAATACCCTTTTATGTATTCATAGTAAGAATAATAAGACAGTTTGAATCACGCTGAGTAGAAATATAAAGATTTATAATATTAAATCTGACTGAAGTGTCAGAGTATCAGCAGGATGCTACCCTTCATTCATTCATTCATTGTAAGAACAATAAGACAATAGAAACAGTAAACAGTTTGATTTTTAAGATTTCAATCTGAATAAAAACACAAATAAAACAAATAGAATAGATTGTTGGTTTAATAATAAAAGTGTTTCTGAGGCTGTTTGATGTTTCATCTCAGTGATTATTAAATAATAATATTACCATGTGGTTAACAAGGACGTCTCTGCTGTCTCGTTTGTCTTCGTCTCTGGTGGTCTCCTTCAGACTCGCGAGCCTCAGACCTCCAGCCATCACGTGGTCACGGTCTCCGGTCTGACGCCCTCGTCCTCCTACAATTGCTCCGTCACCAGCTTCAGCTACAGCACCGCCAGCAAGCCGGCCCACATCACCATCAGCACCGCCGGTCCGTTCATCGTCTTTATTTAATCCTGAAAACACCTTAAAGTTCACTGTGATGAGCTCCACTCACTGAGTTTAAGGTGTTTTAGCTTTAAGGGGTTTTGCTTTACGTCATTTTTAGATTTAAGGAATCCACTTACGGCACAAGTTCAGGGATTCACCCAAAAGTTTGGGTTATTAATGGATAAAGTAATTTATTTTAATGTATTAATTACACAGTTTAAGAGATGAATTAAGGTGTAAAAATTTAGCAATTGTCCCTTTATTTTTATTTTAGTGGAAAAAATGTCTGTTAATATATCCTTTAGTCATATTTATAATACCTTCATTATATTATTTTAATGGATGAATTAATGGAACTTTAATGTGAAAATATTAACGAATTCAGTTTCATAGATTTTTTAAATCTCTACCAAGCTGCTGTGAGTAAAACTCAACACTTCCTGCAGGTGTTTCACATTAAAAGCCTGTTTAGAAAGGGAGGTGTTGTGTCCTTTGAACAGCTGGAAGGCTTTTATTGTGAAAGTATTACATTTCATTGATAGTAGCCTAACATGTAGAAGTGATGTGGAAATGATCTTTACACTGAATTTATTAAGACAACAAGTAAACAAGATAATTATGAATAAAGGTTTGTCTTTTTAATACGAGGTTATTGTTGTGTGTGTCTGCAGCTAAAGAGATGAACCCGACCGTAGCCGCCATCTCGGCTCTGGCCGTCCTCAGCATCCTCCTCATCAGCCTGCTGATTCTGTTCCTGCTGGTTCTCCGAAAGAAGCACCTGCAGATGACCAGGTATTCAAACACCTTCATCACGATCATAATCATCATCAGGAATGTGGTTTATGGGGACTGAGAATCACTGAGAATGTGGTTCATGGGGACCCAGAATGTAGTTTATGGGGACTCAGAATGTGTTTAATAGTTTCAACAGAGCTATTTTCAACTAAAACATGTTGTCACAAACCGGGCCGAACGGCCATGACAAAAAAGGGAGACGCATTCAATGAAACAGTTGATTAATTATTTATTCGGTTTAAAGTAATATAAAAGACAATCATAAACTAACAGTGACATGTGAAGTCAGTCATTTCAGCAGTGTAAGTGAGTGGGTGCGTGTAAAGTGTATATGCAGTGTTGTATAGTATAGAAACAAACCATAACCGCAACAGAAACCAAAATGAATGTCTCAGGAAGGAGCGAGAGACCAACTGCGAATCCAGAGGGTTTTTGTACTGAGTGCTCTGGCACACAGGGCCAGTGTTGCAAATGGCCTCAGGTGCTTCCACTCTGCCTGACGACCCTCTGCCACACCCACCTCCACACCTGCAAGGAAGGCAGCCAAACGAACAGGCAGAGAGGGTCGTCACATGAACACTGTTGGTATGAACACTGTTGGACTGTTATATCTTTCAGGTTACATTTAGCAGAACAACTTCCTAGTTCTTAAAATATAAAAAAAATTCTGTGACACAGAAACGACTTCCTCTTCTTGTGAAAATAACCACCATGAATAACTTCTACATTATTGATCTGAGTGTTAACACCCAGCAGTGTTTTATCACTATTATATAAATCTACATGTTAGTGTGACAGTGACGAAAACATCTGGCTCTCAATGTATGTCTTCATCAAAACATCTGGAGGTATTTAAAGAGGCTGTTAGCAGATTAGAGCATATGGGCAGGATTTATGGTGGATTTATTTGCTTTAATCCTTCTGTTATATGGTGAATGTGTTTTATGGGGACTGAGAATGTGTTTTATGGGGACGTAAAATGTGGTTCATAGGGACTGAGAATGTGTTTTATGGGGACGTAAAATGTGGTTTATGGGGACGTAAAATGTGGTTGATAGGGACTGAGAATGTGTTTTAAGGGGACTGAGAATGTGTTTTATGGGGACGTAAAATGTGGTTTATAGGGACTGAGAATGTTTTATGTGGACTTAGAATGTGTTTTATGGGGACTGAGAATGTGTTTTATGGGGACGTAAAATGTGGTTTATGTGGTTTATGTGGACTGAAAATGTGTTTTAAGGGGACTGAGAATGTTTTATGGGGACGTAAAATGTGGTTTATGTGGACTGAGAATGTGTTTTATGTGGACTTAGAATGTGGTTCGTGGAGACTGAGAATGTGTTTTATGGGCACTGAGAATGTGTTTTATGGGGATTTAGAATGTGGTTCGTGGGGACTGAGAATGTGTTTTATGGGGACTGAGAATGTGTTTTATGGGGACTGGGAATGTGGTTCGTGAGGAATGAGAATGTGTTTTATGGGGACTGAGAATGTTTTATGTGGACTGAAAATGTGGTTTATGGGGACTGAGAATGTGGTTCATGGGGACTGAGAATGTGGTTCATGGGGACTGAGAATGTGTTTTATGGGGACTGAGAATGTGGTTTATGGGGACTGAGAATGTGTTTTATGGGGACTGAGAATGTTTTATGTGGACTGAAAATGTGGTTTATGGGGACTGAGAATGTGGTTTATGGGGACTGAGAATGTGGTTCATGGGGACTGAGAATGTGTTTTATGGGGACTGAGAATGTGGTTTATGGAGACTGAGAATGTGGTTTATGGGGACTGAGAATGTGTTTTATGGGGACTGAGAATGTGGTTCATGGGGACTGAGAATGTGGTTCATGGGGACTGAGAATGTGTTTTATGGGGACTGAGAATGTGTTTTATGAGGACTGAGAATGTGGTTCATGGGGACTGAGAATGTGTTTTATGGGGACTGAGAATGTTTTATGTGGACTGAAAATGTGGTTTATGGGGACTGAGAATGTGGTTCATGGGGACTGAGAATGTGTTTTATGGGGACTGAGAATGTGGCTTATGGGGACTGAGAAGGTGTTTTATGGGGACTGAGAAGGTGTTTTATGGGGACTGAGAATGTGGTTCATGGGGACTGAGAATGTGTTTTATGGGGACTGAGAATGGTTTATGGGGACTGAGAATGTGGTTTATGGGGACTGAGAATGTGGTTTATGGGGACTGAGAATGTGGTTCATGGGGACTGAGAATGTGGTTTATGGGGACTAAGAATGTGTTTTATTGGGACTCAGAATGCGGTTTATGGGGACTTAGAACACCTAACTATCAAATAGTTAAAAAATATTTTAGCAAATTATTTTCAACACAATTCTGAAACTGTTATCGTCCCTTTATTTATTTATATATATCAGTTTCCAGTTATTTTCACCACAGCTCACTTCCTCTATTTGCTGCTCAGTCATCAAATATTTCTGACTTCCTCAAACTGTTTGTCGGTGTTTTCTGTTTCAGAGAGTGCGGCGCAGAGACTTTTGTAAATTTCGCTTCGTTTGAAAGAGACGGGAAGCTTCCTTATAACTGGTAGGATCCTCCTCCTCTTGTTTGTCATCTTCAAATCACTGTGACATGTTTAGACCACATCTTTAAATCAGAAATGATGGAGCACCTCACAGTGCTGAGACCTGGTTTTGAGATCCAGTCCGCCTCAGAAACCACACATCCTCAGTTTGGATGTGGAATCCAGTCGCTGCAAACTCCCTCAGAGACCCAATCAGAGGCAGATTAGCGGCCTGGGGGGGGGGGGGGGGGGGGGGGTATTGAGGAGGCAGATCAGGGATTTGAACATGTAGCTACAGATTTTAGCTCGTTTATGGCGCTTTAATGACGATGATGATGGTGATGATGAGGATGATGAGGATGAGCTCAGCCCCCCCACGCTGGCTTTGTTTGGACCAGCTGAAATGGGGTGTTTGCTGATGAAAGCTCAGGAAGTCCCTTAATCTCAGATTAAAGGGACAAAATGTTGTTTTTTGGAAGTTAAATTGTGTTAAATTCTACAAAACAAGAAATTTAAATTCACAGTTATTTATTCATTAAAATGAGACCGTTATGGAATAAAACTGAAAACGTCTCATGTGGCTGATGGATCAGACTCAGTCCTACTCGTCTGTGATTAATATAACGGCTGAAAGACGGTCAGTTAAGGCAGAACCTTCCATCACTAAATGTGTTGCTGTAGTCGTGTTAAAGACCTTCTGTGGATGTGAAGAGACGAGAGGACGTCACCACTGATGCAGATAAATGTGTGAAAACGAGATGCTCAACACATCTGTATCTGAAAATGACCCTCATGAACAATAATAACGATTTTGTGCTTAATCCATAAATAATTAAACAAATAGCACTACGCTCCTTATTATATATTTTCTTTTGTATCCACATGATACAAAATGCAATTTGATTAGTTAATCCCAAAATGTGTTATGGTGTCCCACAGAATGTCCTAGACTTGAGACTAAACTAAAAACGAATTAATTATTGTTAATTATTGATAATTAATGTAAAAAACATGAAATCCTTCAATAATAATGCTGATGCAGCACCTGATTCTCACTGATTACTGAAACAAAACTTTATTTCATGCTTTGAGAAATATAATCATGTTTTTCATTAAACAAAAGAATCCAAAGTTATCAAATGATAAATGTTAAATGATAAATAATAAATGTTAAATGATAAATGATAAATGTTAAATGATAAATGTTAAATGTTAAATAATAAATGATATATGATAAATGTTAAATGATAAATATTAAATGATAAATGTTGTCTAAACACAAGCAGTCGTACAAAAACTGATGATTTATGTGATCAAAGTCAATAAGATAATGAATCTCATTTCAACCATCAGCTCCGACACAGTTCTTCGTATTTGATACTACGGACACATTTCTGTTGTGTTGACGTTTTCTCTCTGGAGCTTCATGTTCAGGAAAACATGAAAAACTAAAACAAAGATGAAGTTATTAATACATTCACTCATTCACCAATTATTGCATCATTGTACAAATGAATCAGGTAAAAGCAGAACAGCTGGAGGTGAAAGAGGTTCGTTCTCCACGTTATTCTGCAGGTTTAAAGTATCTGCATCAGTGGCAACACGACCGTTAACGACATCATCTGGGTTTTTAATGTGGCCGTCACACAGTCTGACGTCACCACCGAGTGACAGAATTTGGACTGTAGATGTTGAGGCGTCCTGGCTGAGTGTTGCATTGTGGGCCGGGGCCCGGGAAGACGTGGTGATGTCACAGACTCGGGGCCGGAGGGTCGAGACAGAGAGGCCATTGACGTCCAGCAGCAGACAGACTCCTGTTGTCCTCCAGAGAGACAGCGCTGCATGATGCTTTAACTCTGTGTTCTGTGCTTCTTTACTAACGGAGCACCACGTTCTGTCCCCAACATGTCGCCACCTAGTGTCTGCTTTTATTTATTTTCACTTGTTTGTGTTTTTATTTCTTTATTTGAACCCCCTTCAGGCGAAGAAGCCTCTTTGCCTTCCTTACCCTACTGCCATCCTGCCTTTGGACTGACTATCTTTTGGCTTTTTATATTAATCCTTGGTAAGTAAGCCAAAAAACACTTCACTTCAGGGGCATGTCTGAGCAGAGCCACAGCCCGCAGTATTGATCCGAGACATTGTTCCACATTGTGGAGCCACCGGATCACCTCTGGATCCAGAACTAAAGCATAAGCTTGGTGATGTTCACTGTTCTCTTGTTGTCAACAAACCCCACGAAAAGACCAAAATCAACAATTCATTTACAGATGTGGTGTACCTCAAGGCTCGATTCTCAATTCAAATGCTTCTCCTTAATTATTATTATTATTTATGCAGATGATATACAGTTGTCGACTCTAGTGATAGTTATTGTCTCTTTTCCCTCAAATACTGATATAGATATTACAAGATATCTTGTGATTTAGTTTCTTAGAAAGGATCAGTCTGTTTTACTATTTCAAACAAATCCCACGAAAAGACCAAAACCAACAATATATTTACAGATGTGGTGTACCTCAAGGCTCGATTCTGGGGCCTATTCTTTTCTTTTTTTAAATGCTTCTCCTTAATTAGTAGATCAAATATAGAATTCCATATTTATGCGGTTGTCAATGCTAGTGATAGTTATTGTCTGGTTACCCTCAAATTCAAATTTGAGGAAAATAAGTGTTAGATAACTTGTTCTCAGTCTGAGGTGATTGTGTTAAACAAATCCCATGAAGTGACCTCAGACGTTATGATTCAGGTTCAAATAAACCATGATGACTGTTGGGAGGAAACAGGAAGTGAACCGCTTTATCTTCTGCTTATGTCCAAGGTTTTGTTAAGCCGTCCATTGAGCCCGACCTTTTTCCTCTACGGATGTTTAGTGTTTCTTGAAGAACGTTCTCTAGTGGTCTAGAATCACAACGACTGTGACCACTAGAGGGCGCCGTCACCTGAACATAACACATGTTGTTTTGGGGTATTTACTGTTGTTTTTCTTTGTTGACAAGAACAAAATATAGAATATCACCAGAGTTATACTGAAACACTTGAAAGCTGCATTTTAAAATAAAAATCCTTTAAAGTCCAGTTTGATTGACGGGGAAACAAGAAGTCAGCACATCATTTTTTATGACTTGTTGAACTTTGTCTTGCGGTGCTGTGACTGGTCGAACTGTCAGAGTCACACTAACATGTTGGATGTAGCATGATGCTAACTGTTGATGCTAACTGCTAACTGCTTTGCTCCATGTTTGGACTCTGCATGCCGTCTTTCTCTTTTTGTCTGTTTCCACTTAAGAAGTAGAGGTTGAGTATGTAGCACTGCTGTTAGCGTAGCTTTTATCTCCTGTATCTATTATTATTATATAGATGTAGATCTTATAAATTTGCATGTTGCTGGTTAAAGACACACTTGCTGACTACAGATTTGGAGATCTGTAACACAGTCAGTGAATCTTTGCTAATGCAGAAGCATGAAGCGTAAAAGATAAATGACTGTAAATGTAAACATGCTGCATGTTTGTGGTTTAATCACTGAGCATGATATTATGATGATGATACAGTTATTTTGAGGGTTTGACTGATGGACGGTTCCATTCTGGCCTTTTATGGAAGTGTATGGCTGCCAATAATCAAATAAAGTCAAGTTTGCACAAAATGTAAATTTTGAATTAATTTAAGTACTGCATTGGCAACAGGATGTGAAATTTTATTTTCCAATTTGCAAACATTTGTGCAACTTTAACCTGTAAAGGAAGTTGACATTTGAACTGTATATAAATATCCTTATTTAAAACCTGATTATTCATAATTGATACTAATATTAATATAATTTGCCTCTGAGGCCTTTTTTTTAGATTTTCTTCTCTTTTAGCTAAAATTGGAATGAAAATCAAATTCACATTCTAAACCCAGTTTGCAATTTAGATTAAAAAATGTATTCAATTAAATGTAATATATGTTGTTTTATACATTAATAATTACCCTTTTCATTTGATTTAGTGAATTCGTGATTTAGTGAATTATTGATTTAGTGAATTAGTGATTTAGTGAATTAGTGATTCAGTGAATTAGTGAATTAGACATTTAGTGAATTAATGAAGCCCGCTGAGGCAAATTTGTGAATTTGTGTTAAAGTAAATAAATTGAATTGATTTCCTTTTGATGTTGGCAGACGTTGACATTTAGTTTCTGACCACTGAACACAACAGGTGTCACCAAATAAACCCTGAAAGATAATAAGATGCAATGATTCAGTTCTCCGTATTTAACCACTTCAGCAAATTCAATGAAATAATATATTTCATGAAGAATTTAAATATATCACCATTAATAAAGGCTTTAAATCCCACATCGGTCAAACTCTAATGTCTTAATATTATACAGTATCAGATAGTATGTAATATAGTCACCATGTTTGTATTTGATAGGAGCAAGACGGCTTTAAAGAAACGGAAGCTAACGAGGTAACGAGACTAAACTTCTGTGGCTTCTTCATCTTTATTTATCTATTTATGTATTTATGTAATTATGTATTTATGTTGTGTGTGTTTGCTGCTATCGCACTAATAACCTTCAGCCGGAAACAGAACATTTAAATATTTAACATTCAGACAGAGAGAGCAAAGATGGATTAATAAATGAGTTTTAAAGCACAATACAACATATGAATATTGTCTTTATATTCATAGAGCTACTTCCCTCTTCTTCCATAGTTCTTCTTATTAAACCAACGGCTCACTCAGATGTGTTCTCCTCATCTATGATTCACATATTTAAATAAATCAAAGTTAGATATAGATCTTTTGTGTGTGTGTGTGTGTGTGTGTGTGTGTGTGTGTGTGTGTGTGTGTGTGTGTGTGTGTGTGTGTGTGTGTGTGTGTGTGTGTGTGTGTGGACATTTGTTTGATATTTATGTTGTTGAATGTGTAAATATGAAGCAGTCATATTTATATTTGTATGTTTTATATATATATATATGTATTTATTTCTGTTGTCTTATTTCAGTCCCGTGCAGCTGGACGACTTTGACGCGTACTTCAAAGAAATGAGCAAAGACTCGGCCTACAAGTTCTCTCTGCAGTTTGAGGTACAGCAGGTCCAGACCAGACCAGCTGGTTCAGACCAGACCAGAAGGTTCAGACCAGCAGGTTCAAACCAGACCAGCTAGTTCAGAATAGAAGGTTCAGAATAGAAGGTTCAGACCAGAAGGTTTAGACCAGACCAGCAGGTTCAAACAGACTAGAAGGTTCAGATCAGACCAGCAGGTTCAAACAGACTAGAAGGTTCAGGCCAGAAGGTTCAGGCCAGAAGGTTCAGACCAGAAGGTTCAGACCAGACCAGCAGGTTCAAACAGACTAGAAGGTTCAGGCCAGAAGGTTCGGGCCAGAAGGTTCGGACTAGAAGGTTCGGACCAGAAGGTTCGGGCCAGAAGGTTCGGGCCAGAAGGTTCGGACCAGAAGGTTCAGACTAGAAGGTTCAGACCAGCAGTTTCAGACCAGCTGGTTCAGGTTTCTGCCCCCGTTAACGTTCCCTCATTGTGTTTTTAGGAGCTGAAGAGTGTCGGTCTGGATCTTTGCCATGATGCAGCAGACCTGCCCATCAACAGGCCCAAGAACAGATACACCAACATCCTCCCCTGTGAGTCACTGACCGCAAAGCATCATGGGAAAAAGAGGACGAGCTCACCAAACTGATTTATGGATGAAAGTCACGTCACACTAACGAGTTTACTCGTATCACAGAAGCACATGAATGTTTCTCTAACAGTTAAATCTTTAAATCTTTATCTCCAGACGACTTCAGTCGGGTGAAGTTGATCTCGATGCACGACGATGAAGGTTCAGATTACATCAACGCCAACTACATACCTGTGAGTATAAATATACATACCATATACATGTATTTCACTTTTAATATGATTTACTTCGTAGTTTTTCAGTGGTGGAAGAATTATTCATATATATTACTTACAGTAAAAGTACATATAGCACAGTGTACAAATACTCTGGTACAGTAAAAGTACTAATACCATACTGTAAAAATACTATGTAACAGTAAAAGTACTAGTACCACACAGTAACAATACTGCATTCAGAATATTATTCGGTAAATGGTCCCATGTTACCTGTATAATGTACAGTGTACTGTGTATTGTAATATTTCACAGTACATCAAGTCATTATAGTAAATTGTAGAATTATAGTTTCTTCTGTTTTCATTAATATTTTATAAAATGATCAAATGTTTAAAGAATAAAATCTGAATCTGTAAAGTAACTAAAGCTGTCAAATAGAGGAAGTAAAAATAACTATCTTTCCTTCTGACATGTAGTAGAGTAAAAGTATATGAAGTAGAAAGTAGTATCAGGAAAATGAAATACTCAAGTAAAGTAAAAGAACATAAATTGTACTTGCGTCCGCTATTAGTTTTCTCAGTGAAAGAAAATAAATACTGAATTCACTTTATTATTATTTATATATTAATGACATTAATGATATTTGTTCATGACAGTAAAAGTGTGTATTTTGTAACTTTCAGGGGTACAAAAATACAAAAGAGTACATCGCCACTCAGGGTCCGCTACCGGAGACTCGTAATGATTTCTGGAAGATGGTTCTTCAGGAAAAGTGTCCGATCGTCGTGATGCTGACTCAGTGTAACGAGCGGAGGAGAGTGAGTACTTTAATCTAGTACTAGTACACATGTGAGGGTGAGTATTTTAATCTAGTACTAGTACACATGTGAGGGTGAGTACTTTAATCTAGTACGAGTACACATGTGAGGGTGAGTACTTTATGTCACTTTCTACTTTTATCAGACAGCTTTACTCAGTTTACAAACACACAAAACATATGAAGAGTTTATAAAATATGATAACTTTCAAACACTTTTTACAAGATTAGTTGAAACCGTTAGTCCATTAATCAATTAAGTAATGAATAAATTAGTCCATTAATCAATTAATCAATTAGTGACAGAAAATTAATGTGATGTGTTTTGATGATTGAAGTTGATTCCAGATGTAACAATGTATAAATATTGATCTATTATTATTTGTATTAATATATTATTATATATTAATATTATATATTAATGTATTATATGTACTATATTAATTATTATAAATAAATACATATTTGATGATATATTTTACTAACTACATATATTGCGTGTGTTCCAGGTGAAGTGTATTAATATACTATGTATATTCATATATTATGTGTACTATGTGTTCCAGGTGAAGTGTATTAATATACTATGTATATTCATATATTATGTGTACTATGTGTTCCAGGGGAAGTGTATTAATATACTATGTATATTCATATATTATGTGTACTATGTGTTCCAGGTGAAGTGTATTAATATATTATTATGCATTATATATATTCATATATTATATATATATATTTTGTGTGTTCCAGGTGAAGTGCGACCACTACTGGCCGTTCACAGATGAGCCCGTGATGTACGGGGAGATCAGTGTGGAGATGCTGTCTGAGTCGGAGTCTCCAGAGTGGACCATCAGGAAGTTCAGACTGGGATACGTGAGCACCAGTTTCTCAATCTCTGGGTCGGGGCTCAGCATGGGGTCCAGGTCTTCGTGGTGTTTATGGTCTTTGTCTCCCCCTGCAGGCCGACGAGTCTCAGGACGTCCTCCACCTGAACTACACCTCGTGGCCCGACCACGGCGTCCCCACGGTCAACGCCATCGAGAGCATCCTGCAGTTCGTCCACATCGTCCGTCAGCAGGCCAACCGGACCAGAGACCCCGTCATTGTCCACTGCAGGTCTGGACCCCGTGTACTGTATATACATATATATGTATCCACTTAGCACTTACGTATTGTATTCATACTAGCTTATTGCACTTATTGTATTCATATTAGTTTGTGACACTTATTGTATTCGTTTGTTTCTGTACGTTGGCTCTGGTTTATGCTCTTAGATGCTTGTTTAAAAGAGATGCACTTATGACTTCTGGTGACGAGTAGTTCTCTTGAATACCGATGTTGAATATTGTAAGTTGCTTTGGATAAAAGCGAATGCTAAATGACTGTAATGTGATGTAATATGTATATATACACAGTACACGCCCACAGTTAGCATTCTAACTCTGGATGTTTAGATGCCAAAAGTTTATCATAGTGTCACTTTTCTTTTATTGACAAAAGTATAATATACAAAAGAAAAGGGTAAACAATAGCAGAACATAAGGAACAGATCAAATACATATGAAGAGCATTGTAATATTAAAAGTCTGGAGTACAGATACACATATGAATTATTATTTAACAGCTGATTACTTCTTGTTGTTAAATAAACTGAGTGATTAAAGTAGAATTGATCGTGTGATACCCTGTGGACTCACCACCCGCAGGGACAAGCATCGGGGTCGGGTGCAATGCAGACCAGGCGGCAGGTCGGGCGGGAGGCCAGGGCATGCCGATCGCCGGCAGCATAGACTAGCTCTAGGGACGTGGAACGTCACCTCGCTAGCGGGGAAAGAGCCGGAGCTGGTGCAGGAGGTGGAGCGATACCAGCTAGATATAGTTGGACTCACCTCCACACACAGCGTTGGCTCTGGAACCAAGCTCCTGGAGAGGGGTTGGACTTTGTCCTTTTCCGGAGTTGCCCAGGGTGAGAGGCGCCGGGCGGGAGTGGGGATACTCACGAGCCCCCGGCTGAGCGCCGCTGTGTTGGACTTCTCCCCGGAGAACGAGAGGGTCGCCTCCATGCGCCTACGGGGAGCAAGGCTCTGACTGTGGTTTGTGCTTATGCACCAAACAGCAGTTCGGAGTATCCGGCCTTCTTGGAGTCGGTGGGAGGGGTCCTGGAAAGGGCGCCGCCTACCGACTCCATAGTTCTCCTGGGGGACTTCAACGCTCACGTGGGCAATGACGGAGAAACCTGGCGGGGGGTGATTGGGAGGAACGGCTTGCCCGATCTGAACCCGAATGGTGTTTCGTTATTGGACTTCTGTGCTTGCCACGGTTTGGCCATAACGAACACTATGTTCGAACATAAGGTGGCTCATAAGTGTACCTGGTACCAGAACACCTTAGGCCGGAGATCAATGATCGACTTTGTAATCGTATCATTTGATTTGCGGCCGTATGTCTTGGACACTCGGGTGAAGAGAGGAGCAGAGCTGTCAACTGATCACCACCTGGTGGTGAGTTGGATCAGATGGCAGGGGAACCGGTTGGAAAGACCCGGCAAGCCCAAACGTGTAGTGAGGGTGAACTGGGAACGTCTGGCGGAGGACCCTGTCCGGGAGGTCTTTAACTCCCACCTCCGGAAGAACTTCTCACACATCCCGAGGGAGGTTGGGGACACGGAATCCGAATGGACCATGTTCAAAGCCTCTATTGTGGATGCGGCCGCTAGGAGCTGTGGCCGGAAGGTCATCGGTGCCTGTCGTGGCGGCAACCCGAGAACCCGGTGGTGGACACCGGAGGTGAGGGAAGCCGTCAAGCTGAAGAAGGAGACCTTCAAGGCCTGGTTGGCCCAGGGGTCTCCTGAAGCAGCTGACAGGTACCGGCAGGCCAGAAGGGCTGCAGCTGCGGTGGTCGCGAATGCTAAAACTCGGGCATGGGAGGAGTTCGGGGAGGCCATGGAGAAGGACTTTCGGTTGGCCTCAAGGAGGTTCTGGCAAACCATCCGACGGCTCAGGAAGGGAAAGCAGGGCTTACCCCAGGCTGTTCTCAGCAGGGGGGGAACTGCTAACCCGGACGGGGGACATCGTCGGGCGGTGGAAAGAGCACTTTGAGGAACTCCTAAACCCGACCAACATGTCCTCTGCAGAGGAGGCAGCACCTGAGGACCTAGGGGGAGGCTCACCCATATCCCTGGCAGAGGTCGCTGAGGTAGTTAAAAAGCTCCTTGGTGGCAAGGCGCCTGGGGTGGATGAGATCCGCCCTGAGATGCTGAAAGCGCTGGACATAGTTGGGCTGTCCTGGCTGACACGCCTCTTCAATGTCGCATGGGGGTCAGGATCAGTGCCCATGGAATGGCAGACCGGGGTGGTGGTTCCCATCTTCAAAAAGGGGGACCGGAGAGTGTGCTCGAATTACCGGGGTATCACACTACTCAGCCTCCCGGGGAAGGCTTATGCCAGGGTGCTGGAAAGGAGGCTCCGACCGCTTGTCGAACCTCGGATTCAAGAGGAGCAGTGCGGATTCCGTCCCGGCCGTGGAACAGTGGACCAGCTCTTTACCCTCGCAAGTGTCAAAAAAGAAGGTTGAGATCCCAGGAAAGCTGCCTGAAATGAAGGAATACAGTTCGATATGAAAGTAGGCTAAAGGGACACAAAGCATATAACTAGTAAAGGATGAATAGTAAAGGATGAAATCTACTGGAGGGGTTCTGGGAGTTTGCCCAACCAGTCTACATGTGCTTTGTGGACTTGGAGAAGGCTTTCGACCGGGTCCCTCGGGGGTTCTTGTGGGGGGTGCTGCGGGAGTGTGGGGTGCCGGACCCGTTACAACGGGCGATCCGGTCTCTGTACGACTGCAGTAGGAGCTGTGTCCGCATTCTCGGTAATAAGTCAGACACGTTCCCGGTGGGTGTTGGCCTCCGCCAGGGCTGCCCTTTGTCACCGGTCCTGTTCGTGACTTTCATGGACAGGATATCTAGGCGCAGCCTCGGGGTGGAGAACGTCAGGTTCGGGGGTCTCGGAATCGCCTCTCTGCTCTTTGCAGATGATGTGGTCCTGTTAGCCTCCTCGGATCATGACCTCCAGCATTCACTGGGGCGGTTTGCAGCCGAGTGTGAAGCGGCGGGGATGAGAGTTAGCACCTCCAAATCTGAGGCCATGGTTCTCTGCCGGAAACCAGTGGATTGCTCCCTCCAGGTGGGGACGGAGTGCCTACCTCAAGCAAAGGAGTTCAAGTATCTCGGGGTCTTGTTCACGAGTGAGGGTAAGATGGAGCGGGAGATCGACAGGCGGATCGGTGCGGCTGCAGCAGTAAAGCAGGCGCTGCACCGGACCGTCTTGGTGAAGAGGGAGCTGAGCCGGAAGGCAAAGCTCTCAATTTACCACTCGGTCTACGTTCCTACCCTCACCTATGGTCACGAACTCTGGGTCGTGACCGAAAGGACAAGGTCGCGGCTACAAGCGGCCGAAATGAGCTTCCTCCGTAGGGTGGCCGGGCTCAGCCTTAGAGATAGGGTAAGGAGCTCGGTCATCAGGAGGGAGCTTGGAGTCGAGCCGCTACTCCTTCGCGTCGAAAGGAGTCAGCTGAGGTGGTTCGGGCATCTAATTAGGATGCCTCCTGGACGCCTCCCACTGGAGGTTTTCCAGGCACGTCCAACTGGGAAGAGACCCCGGGGAAGACCCAGAACACGCTGGAGAGATTACATCTCTCAGCTGGCCTGGGAACGCCTTGGGATCCCCCAGAATGAGCTGGAACATGTTGCCGGTGAGAGGGAGGTCTGGGTCAGCCTGCTTGGCCTGCTGCCACCGCGACCCGACCCCGGATAAGCGGAGGAAAATGGATGGATGGATGGATGATCGTGTGATAAACAATAATATATTCATTACGTGTTATGTATTATTGGCTACTGTTATTATTCAGATCACAGTATGATCATGAAACCACAGAACAAACAGATGTTAGACAGATGTAGTGATGATGTCATCCACGTTGCTGGGGTCACGGAGGTCTAACCTCTGTGTCTGGGCTTCAGTGCCGGAGTGGGCCGGACCGGGACCTTCATGGCTCTGGACCGTCTGATGCAGCACATCAGAGAACACGAGTTTGCAGACATCCTGGGGATGGTGTCCGAGATGCGGTCCCACCGTCTGTCTATGGTCCAGACTGAGGTGAGCTGAGGGAACGGTGTTAATGTAGACCTGGTTCAGGTGTCCAGACCTGAGACCTGTTGACCTCACAGGTGCGAGTCTGTGTTCTGTCGACAGGAGCAGTACGTGTTCATCCATCAGTGCGTCCTGTTGATGTGGCAGAAGAAGAAGCAGCAGTCCATCACCTCTGATGTCATCTATGAGAACGCCAGCAAGACATAATGATGGAGGTGAGTCAGTGACATCACACCCGATATACTGTGACAGGACTCATTATGACAGGATATATGATTGTATTATGAGAAATGTAAACAGCAGCCACAAAACAGTTCTTTGGTCAATATGGTGAAGATCTTAACACACTGAATGTAACATCAGAGAAACACTGTCCAACATGTGTAACTGTGTTTGAACACCAAACACCAGAGTCCTGGTCCTCAGTCAAGACCAGCTTGATGCAACAGCAGACGAGTCTCTGTAGAGATGTTGGTATGAAGTTATAATCAAGACGAGGGAAACAAGTCGTAGTGTAGTATGTCTCTAAGAAACCTGCAGAGTAACAAATAAACAGATATTAAACTAAAAACTTTTACTAGTTTCAATAAAAGCAATTTGTGACTGAAATCCCTTCTCCTTGTCTTGCAGGCTGCGATCACAGCCGAGCTCCTGAGCTTCAGGCGTCCGTCCTCTGCAGAAGAAGATCCGCTTCATCATCAGTATCAAAAAAACAAAAACAAAAGAATCCAGTTTTGGTTTGAATTGGTGTTTCAGCTTTGGGACGGAGATTTGCCTTAAGGAGCCTTCACTGAACCACAAACCCCGAACCCCCCCGAACCTGGACTGACTCAGCGTCAACGTGGGCCGGGAGGGGTCGGAGGTCATCCGGCTCTGTCCTGTGATTGGATGTCCACACTGTGTCCGTCCTCGTGGAGGCAGCGTTACCGAGTCAGCAGTTTTTCTTTTTTTCTTTCTTGTTTTTAATCTCAGGAGCAGCTGAAGAAGAAACCCAGCGAGCACATCGGCCTCTTCCTCCGCTTCCAAACCTCATCTGTTCGTTTCACCTCCTCACTGCTCTCCTGGTTCAGTATATTTAATAATTCTTCTTCTCTAACATGCTAACAAACTGCCAGGAGACGATCCTCACTCAACCAACCTACTAGAAGTTCTAGAAGAAAGAAGAGCACAAAGTTTACTTCTCTGATGTTTAATTCAACACTAAAAACATTGAGTAACAAAATCCATCTGTCAATTAAATGGAAAGTCAATCATCAAAGTCTTTTGGATCAGATTTCATAAATTGCTGCTCGACTCACATTTTGACTCCTGAACGTGTGAATGTTTGCTGAGTCAGCACAAAATAAGAGAGTTGAAGTGAACAAACTTCTCTGAGGACGACGATCGTCGCTGTCGGAGCTTCTTCAGAGTCACTGGGTCAGAGCTGAGATGAACTCTGAACTCTGTGATGAACCTGAAGCTTCTCTGAGGTTCAACAAACCGAGGATCAGAAGGATCAAAAGGATCAAAAGGATCAGAAGTGGCTGAAGACGAACAAACTGACAAAACCTCCAACAAACGACATCGACTTTCGTTCTGCTGACTAGACAGAAACGTATCTAAAGGCCGGCCCGAAACCTTTCTGAGCTTTTCTTCCATCAAATTACCGAAACATAAGAAAAGGTGCAACTTTGATTCATGACAATAAAACTAATAAATACGAGACGGAACAAATATTAAACGAGCAAAAATAGTTTGACTTCATTCCTCTGCCGTCGTTACAAAAGTTTAAAGAGCATCAAAATATTTATTTTAATCCTACAGTTTGATTGAATCGGTAGAATTTGTTATAATGAAACGACGGAGTTCATGTTAAAAACTGATCTGGTTCTAAATTGTTACTTTTTTAATATTTGGTGTTTTTTTATTTGAGTTAATTTGAAAATTGGACCAAAAAGCTGCAGAAATGTTTCTGAATTTAAGACGTTTTAATAATAAATAAATAATAAATCAGTGAACATGAACAGTAGAAAACATGATTCTGATTTTAAAATTAATCACTTTTGGATTTTGTCTTAAAATAGTTTATTTTAGTCATCAGATCAACGTTTAACAATTCTTCAGTAACATTTCATCTTTCATGACTTTACAGAATGTTTACTGAACCTCATTTGATTTACTGCGTTCAGGAAGTTCAGCGTGTCGCCAAAATAAGAGCGCAGAGTTCAACGACTTAAAAACATCACATTGGGTCTTTCATCTATTTACTGCCAACAATCAGTCAAATTGTTTAAGCAGTAAAATAAAGTTTGTAGTTAGTTCCATAAATCAACGTTGTTCTAGTTTCTGTGAATCTTTGTTTTCGTTTAAATAAAGATTATTAGTTTTGTTTGGAATACTTTCAATCTTTAGTTTAAATTAACAGAACTTCTCAAATACATCAGTCTAATATTTAATATTAAACAGCTTCATATTTTGCCTGAAAAATGAATAACTTTAAATGAGTAACTAAACTAAAATCAGATTTCAAAGAATGAAACTATTTACAGAAACAGCTGATATTGTTTTGATACATTTGAACTGATTAGTACAAAATGTTTTAAAGAAAAGACGTTTTATGAACTCAAAATAATAATGAATTTCAAAATGAAACAAAATGCCCCACAAATTGTTTATGATCGCAAATCTTTGTACAATCCATAAAGTTTTCATCATCTAATATTGATTTAGCACCTTGAATACTAAATCGAATGAAACACCTGTTTGTGTTATTTTGACATCACTTTGTGTCTAATTAGTGAAATAAAGGAAGAACTCATGAATGTGTGAAAGGATTCGTGGCCTTGAGGCTGAAACTGAAGTCTTTTCACTATTAATATCAAACGTACTGTAAATATTCATATTAATATTGCTTATTGTTTCTACTCGTCTTTACTCAGTAATCTGTGGAACTGTTACTTTAGAGTTTGTTTTTTTAAACTTGTATCTGTGAATCATCAGCTGAGCCACAAGTTCAGGAAACGTCGACTCGGAGAAAAAAAACGCACTTTGTTAGAAATGAACCTGCAGACGACTTCTCTGAACTCTAGATTCTCTCTTCGTGTTGAACGTGTTCG
>NW_027466490.1:865000-907500 GCF_050575085.1 Anarhichas minor
CTAACGTAACTTTAGCTTCTTATGCTAACATAACATTAGCTTCACAGATGTTTCACAGCTCCGAATCCTGGAGGTATAAAATCAAAGTTTAAAATGTTAGAATGATGAATTTAAATTGACAAGCTTTTAAGCTTAGACTCCCAACAGCTTTGTTCAACAATTCCAGTATTTACACTCAGAGCTAGCTAGTTACTTGCTAGCTACATAGCTAGCTAGCTTCCTGCTGAAATGGACTCGGTTGGCGTTCCTTACCTGTAAAAAGACATTCTGCGCCTCTCTGAGCAACCTTGGGTTGAACAAAAGTAATATACAATACATTGACAGGTCGACAGATTGACAGGTCTCTAATAGACCATTAAGCAGGGTATGCTTTAGGGCGGGGCTACACGGTGATTGACAGGTCTCTAATAGACCATAAAGCAGGGGATGCTTTCGGGCGGGGCTACACGGTGATTGACAGCTTGATGTTAATGACGAGAGGCACAAACCACCAGCTGTTATTATTTAATAATTAATAATTATTATTTAACACAGAGGCTTCAACATGGAAGAATATTCTAAATGTTCTACGGAGACGAGCTGAGGAGCTCCTGTCGCCTCCTCATGATCTCCTCAAACTCTGCCTGGTCCACCGCCGCCTGAGGAGGAAACAGGAGGCTGCAGTGTGAAGGGAGTAAGAGTGAGAGTAAAGGAAGGAGGGAAGGAAGTGGAGCTCAGTGGGCATTTCCTTCATCAAAAGACTCCACTCCTGAATCACAGGCTGCTAGTTTCTCCTGTCGCCTCCTCATGATCTCCTGGAGCTCAGAACCTGAACCTCTCTGAGGAGACGAGAGGGGAGGAGACAGGGGAGGAAACAGGGGAGATGGGAGGAGACACAGAGAGGATGGAGGAGACGAGACACAGAGAGGAGGGAGGAAACGAGAGCAGAGGAGACAAACAGCGGTTAGAAAGTGGAAACTGTTTCTACTGAGATGATAAAGAACCTCAAGAAGCTGCTGCAGGAAGCTGTGAAGAGCAGGAGGCATGCTGGGTAATGTAGTTCTACTAAGTACTCCCTAAAACTGGTCCCACAAAGGTCTGTTTCACTCAACAATAAACAAATAGTATTTATATTAAAATTATTAATATTATGTTGAAAGCAGGATTAGTATGGAGGACAAAAAGTGACAAAATATAAATACATGAATAAAATAATATTATATTAGAACAGATATATTCAAATGGAAATCATTATTTATTTATTTTGTATTCATTTACTCATTTCTGATTCTTTATTTCTCTATTGTTTTACGTATGTAGAAATTTTTTTATAAAAATGTAGAAAAAAAATCTGAAAGTAGAAATAAAAGAACAAAAAAATTCCTTAGAACTGTAGACGTTTTATATTTATGATATTTATTCTATTATTTATATACGTCTTGATTCAAGCTTTTGTGTGTTTATTGTTAATTAAGTGACCTTTGTCCTCTGTTGTTTCTTTTATTTGATTGTCGACATCTTTGTGCGACCAGAACTTTAAATATTGATAATAAATTACATCATGAGGCAGCCATCTTTATGATCAGCTGACTGCTAATCAATGCTAAGCTAACACACGTTTATCAAGAGAAGATCTACATCTTGGTCTCTACGGGTGGGGGGGGGGGGGCGGGGTCAGAGGTCTGGATCTGGTGCATTCTGGGGGCTTAAGGTGGACTTAACTGTTCGGCCACAGCAGGGAGAGAAATACTACCTTAAAACAACCTTAATACTACCTTAAAATTCTGCTAAACAAGAAATGACCAGAGCTTCGTTCTGACGGACAGAATCAGGACATTAATTTATTCTAATTCAATTAATATGAAAACATAAACACCTCATGTGGTGCTTTGAAGATCACAGACTAGAACACGACTAGGACTCGTGGTTTTAGTTTAATTTGGTCTTTAGTTGATCAATAAACAGGTGACATCACATATTAATAAAGAGCGAGACAAGGACAGTTTAACAAGTCTAAAGTCAGGACCAGCTAGTCCCAAGTCAAGACCAACTAGTCCCAAGTCAAGACCAGCTAGTCCCAAGTCAGGACCAGCTAGTCCCAAGTCAAGACCAACTAGTCCCAAGTCAAGACCAGCTAGTCCCAAGTCAGGACCAGCTAGTCCCAAATCAGGACCAGCTAGTCCCAAGTCAGGACCAACTGATAAAAGCTAAAAACCAGGAGTCTTAATCTGAGTCCCTTTATAATCAGCTGTTCCTTAAATGTGTCCATCAGAAGAACGTCTGTCTGAGAACTCGATACCTGAATGAACGTAGTGACAGATTCAGAAGATCAAAGGAGGGTCAGAAGAAAACCTGCAGTGGAAATAGACACCAAACACCTTTTGGGGGACAGGAAGCTCAAAGACACAAAAGAGTCTCAACAGAGCGGATTTCACCTGATAAACACCTGAGGAGGGGTGCTTTTAATATGTATGAATATATATATATATATATATATATATATATATATATATATATATATAGATGGACTTATTCTGAAAATAATAGGACCTTATTCTGAAAATATTAGGACTTTATTCTGAAAATAAAAGGACTTAAAAAAAAAATAAAAACTTTTCAGAATAAACTTCTCAAACCTAACAAGGAAAGCATGCTGCAGAGAAAAACACAGTTTCAGGTGTTTCGTGTCGATGACATCGCGTGTCATGACATCACGTGTGACCTGTGACACTCACCTCCAGCGCCGCCTTCTGGACGGTGACCTGGCTGAAGACTCGAGCTCCGTCGTCGGGACAAACCGTCTTCAGCTCCTCTTTGTTGAGAGAGAAGAGCTGAGCTCCAGTCAGGACGCCGAGGCTGGTGATGGTGCTGCAGGAGAGACAGACAGGTTTGAGACAGGACACAAGAGACACACAGGCAGGTGTGAGACAGGACACACAGGAGACACACAGGCAGGTGTGAGACAGTACACACAGGAGACACACAGGCAGGTGTGAGACAGTACACAAGAGACACACAGGCAGGTGTGAGACAGTACACAAGAGACACACAGGCAGGTGTGAGACAGTACACACACTTGCACACACACCTGTAGTACCAACAGACTGCATGAAGAGACTCACACTGGACTGAAGCCCTTGGCCTCTAACCAGGCTCTGACGTCCTCAGGTGAAGAGTCGTAGGTGATGCTGTTGGACGGCAGACGAGCAGAAACCTGAAACTTCTTCTGAGCGCTGCGACCTAAAGTCAGTCTGTGCATCAGCTCGTCCTGAACCTCCTCCATGTTGGATTTCCTTCCTGCAGGATGTTTGATCGTCACATTAACGATATTATTGAGACTTCTCCACATTCTAGTCACACAGCGACTCATGTCTGACTCACGGGTGACGGGTGGAGGTCTCTGGTTGTTGTGCCTCATGGCGACGCCGCCGGTGTCGCTGGACGTGGTGCTGTTCTGGCGGCTGACGGTGTGGCTGATGGCGGCCGGCTTGGCAGCTGGAGGCGGCAGCGGCGGCGTGGGGAGCCTGACGGGGGCCGGGGGGGGCGGCGTGGGGGCCGGAGGGGCCGGAGTCACTAACGGTTTACTGGAGGTGTGGTCGGTCCTGGTGGTCTGCTTCTGAGAGACGACAGGTGGCGCTTTTATTCTGAAAATACTGACGATTCAAAGCACCGATTTATTTATTTTAATTATATTTATTTCTGTCCAAATATTTCCAGACTTCAGTGGACCTTCTGAACCTGAAATACCTGAAGTCTAAAGTCGTGTTGTTTGTTGTTTACCTCGTTCAACTCTCCCAGTAATTGCTGACAACGTGAAATGAAACATAAAACATGAAGTTGATGAGACAAAACTTTAAAGTTATTCACTGAAAAACCTACTGAGATTATCGTCAACACCGTTTTATTATTCAAACTAAACATGAAGATCAAACTCTAACAAACACTTAAAGGAACAGTCTGACATTCAGAAAAATAAACCTTCCAACAACCCGTTAAGATCCAGGGACGTACTTAGCCTAGCTTAGCACAAACACTGGAAGCAGAGGGAAACTTCTAGCCGGTGTAGCTACAAACAAGCTAGCATAAAAGAAGTATGTTGGGTTTTTATACAGTATATATTATTATACTTGTGCTAATAGGTTTCATATCCACCATCATGCTAAGTGATCAACAGTACAGCTGTTATGGTAGTTGTTTGTAGCTAACTGGGGCTATAGCCTAGCTTAGCACAAAGACTGGAAGCAGGGGGAAACTGCTAGCTAGTGTAGCATCAAGTATAATCACTGGTATGTAATGTTGACGTTGTGGTAGCTACAGTGAGCATATCCAACATGATGCTAAGAGTTATGATTTTATGGTAATAGTTTGTAGCTAACTGACGCTAAAGACATGTTAGCCTACCTTAGCACAAAAACTGGAAACAGAGGGAAACTACTAGCCATAGCAACAAAGAAAAATAGCTATTGTATCTAACATCATGCTAGATGTTTATAGCTAGATGCTGTTATGGAAGCTACATACAAGGAGCTAACCAACATTATAATAGCTGTTTGTAGTTACTGCTGGTAGCTGTTATGTTATACTAGGACATGTTAGCCTAGCCTAGCACAAAGACTGGAAACGGGGAAACTGTTAGCCTAGCTGCAGGTTGTTGTTTATTGAACAGCAGCAGAATTAGACCTTCTGGTTTTAGCACCTGTTAGCATTGGAGCTATTTGTTGACAAACAAACCAGGAAATTAAACTTTTTACCAAAATGTGAGACTGTTCCTTTAGAAATAAAAGAAAAAGAAAAAGGTCCACAGCAAAAAAAACACGAGTTTATTAAAACTAAAGAAACTAAACACAGTGTTCAGCTTTACCTTGAACAACTCAAACTCCTTCTTTGGCATCATAAGCTTCAACCGTTCAGAATGAAACAGAGCGAGGATGAGGATGATGAGGAGGATGAGGATGAATATGATGAAGATGATGAAGATGCACTACATGAACGTACCTGGATGGTGTGGCTGTAGATGGGCTCTCCTCTGCCCGTCATGTCTACGGCCTTGCTGATCTCCAGGATGTTGTTGGGCACGTAGCCGGATGCCCCGACGCCGTTACCCACCTTCCACCACTGCTTCCTGTCGTCCAAGACCTGAAGACCATCAGGACCTCAGATCAGACCTCAGACCAGACCTCAGATCAGAACCTCAGATCAGACCTCAGACCAGACCCTCAGACCAGACCTCAGATCAGAACCTCAGACCTCAACTCACACTTTACAGCAGCCAGTGAGCACTTTATACGCTAAGCGTCTCAAATGTTTAGAGACTTTTGGTTATGAATCCATAAATCACTGATCAATATAATATAATAAAAAGTCTGATCAGATCCTATAGAAATATTTTGATTTACAGAATTTCCGCGAGCAACAAATTAAATTATATTTTTGACATAAATTCAAACCAGGTTATATTATTGTGATAATGTCTTTAATAATGTTATTTACCTGAGCAGGTGTTTACGTCCTATAATTATAAACATACTACAGATTATGATTATTTATATTTTTACAAACATAACAAATCAGGAAAGATTAAAATGTGGAATAAGTAAAAGATGAATTTCTTAGTTTGGTTGTTGCTCATCACAAATCATTCTCCTTTCTTTCAACATTGATTTAAATTAAAAACATCAGTTTGTTATTTTTCTTATGAACATGATTTCCCTTTTGATGAAAGCATGTTTATTATTATTATTATTATGTTATTAATCAAGAACAAACCTCGACGACCTCGTCTTTGAGGACAGAAAGCTCCGTGTTGTTTCTCGCCACAAAGTCGTATTTAGATTTGGCAAAAAGTTTTGGTTGGATTCTGCTGTCGTCATCGAAACTCCTGAAATAAATCAACCAATCACAACAAGACTAGTTATGACCGGTTATGACCAGTTATGAACACATATTAACAGGGAAACGGTCTCTGTAGTATTACACAATGATAAAGTATTCATCATTAAAAAGTACTAATAGCACTTTCACAAATAAAGCACAAAAAATAAAAAGTGAATGTTTTCCAACTATGAATTCAATAACTAAATAATAACTGTATCATTAACTGGAGAAGCATCCCAACTTCAGATCAAGTTACTGAGAGAACTTAAAGAATTTAAAGACTTGATTCAATGAAAATAATTCAGTTTTTAAAGGAAAGAAAGTCTGACTGAGAAAGATTAAAATCAATAAATCGACGTCAGTTTGGATCATTTTCTCAGATGTTCATGCAGAAGAACGAGATCATTATCAATGAACATCTCAGAGGAAGAAAGTTTGTCTAGTTCAGAAGATTTAGACGGAATAAGAAAAATACCTTATTCATCAATTAAATATCTAAATACTGCAATAAATAAAATCAATAAATAGAATAAAGAAGTAAAAGCAGAATCAAATGTACATTTACTTATTTCAGTTTTTCAATATTAATGAAATGAATGAATAGAAGAACACAATGAATAGAAAACAATTATTAATTTATCTTCTGATAAAATACAAAAACATTGATCTGATTATTTCTGATTCATTTTTACAGATTTTTCTTGATGTATTTACTGATGAATTACTGTCAGTAAAGAGCAGGTCTGGGATCAGTTCTCCAGGGTGTCATGTGACCTCACCGGTCTACGCGGCTGACGGCCGAGTCCTGATCTTGATCCAGGATCTGCATCTGTCTGTAGGAGGAGAACTCGTCTGTGGGGTGAAACTTCTGCGCCGCCGACGGCTAAACGCACAGACAGGAAGTACGAATATAGATATGAATGTTATCATGTCATCATGTGACACACAGACAGGAAGTAAAGAGTGCTGACCTGAACCTCCAGGCGGACCCTCAGGTCCTCTCGTCTCTGGATCTCGGCGTCGGTGAGAGCCTCAGGCTGCTGGATCAGGTCCTGGTCTCTGGACTGAGTCTCGTGGATCAGCGGCGGCTCCCAGCCGTCCTGGAACGTCAGCACACAGGGGGGGAAGTAGTGGTGCCTGGGCCACTCCAACCTGATCACAGAGACACCTGATCAATACCAGTTATGGATCTCAGTCCTCCAGGAGGACGTCATGGATCTCAGTCCTCCAGGAGGACGTCATGGATCTCAGTCCTCCAGGAGGACGTCATGGATCTCAGTCCTCCAGGAGGACGTCATGGATCTCAGTCCTCCAGGAGGACGTCATGGATCTCTGTCCTCCAGGAGGACGTCATGGATCTCTGTCCTCCAGGAGGACGTCATGGATCTCTGTCCTCCAGGAGGACGTCATGGCTCCCTGTCCTCCAGGAGGACGTCATGGCTCCCTGTCCTCCAGGAGGACGTCATGGATCTCAGTCCTCCAGGAGGACGTTTATTTTTTGTGATTGTGAAGTTTTTAAATAAAACAAAACAAGTTGTAAAGTAAACGTAGAAGAGACTTGAATATAAAACTGTCTCACCTGCATTTGGTCCACCCGTCTCCCAGGTCGACCCACAGGTGTCTCTCCTCCGCCGTCCCCGAGGAGTGAAGGAAGTTGATGGACTCTTTGGTCAGAAGAGGAACCACGACGCTGCGAGCCAGATCCACACTGGATGCCTGGATCACCTGGAGGATGGGGGGGACAGGTAGAGGACAGGTAGGGAGACAGGTGTGTAGTGGGTTTGTGTCATTCTAACTTGTGGTATTATTTTTTTATTCCATGAAAATCTCAAAACATTTCAGCCATTTTAGAAACTTGAGTTCTGAACGATTTCATTCAGTAAAAATAAAAACACAAATAAAACTACGACTAAATAAACAGAGAACTAACTAGCAGATTACATTTAATATAATCTGACTAAAACTAAAAGACTTTTACTAACTAAAGGTTTATGATGAATATGATAAAACCTAATGACGTTTGATAAAGTGCTGACTCACCATCCTGAGAGGAGAGAACAGGAAGTGAAGCAGATCCTCAGCACTCGGGTTCTGGATGAGATCCGTCAGTTTCCCCTGAAGGTCACAATCATTCCTTTAATATCTACAATCACACGATGAAGACAATGATGAAGACGATGATGAAGATGACCCTACCAGCTGGTTGAAGGCATGTTTGAACTTCTGTAGACAGTCGATGAACTCGTCCTCACCGGGAGGTCTGGAGCGCAGAGTCAGGACACCCTCTGGTGGACACAACGAGACATTTAAATATCAACTGATGAAGGTGATCAATGATCCTAGAGTTCATCTTCATCGTTGTTTATTTCATTTGCTTATTTTTGTTTCAGTCTCAAAGTAAAGTCTTTTACATCGTCTGTTTCATACCTGAATCTACATGAACATCATTTATTATGTATTTTTGACTTCCATAAACCATAAAATGAGAAACCAGTTGAAGAGGAACTCGTAGCAGCTCAGATGTGACAGAAACCATCAGAAATAAAACTCCTCCTCTTCCTCGTCCTCCTCCTCACCTCCCGGACCTTTCTTCTTGCCTTTCTTGGTCTTCTTCCTCTTGGAGAGCTCGTTGAAGGCCTCGGCAGCCTTCTGAAGTTTGGTGACGAACGACTCGATGTCGTCCAGGATGTGGTTCAGGATTTGCTGCCAAAATAAAAGTTTGTCTTTGACTTTAATGATTAAACCTAAACCAACAGACCAGAGGTCAGTTTCCTCACAGCACTCATTTTGTTATTCTTTATGTAACCAGATTTCCCCTCAAAGCCTCTGAACTTTGATTACATTTAAATAAACCGACGTTGTTCAATCAGCTTAAATGTGATCATCAGTGACCTCACATGTAAACACAGCAGGTCTTCAGCTGCTCTCAGATCAGACCTTTCATAATAAAAGGACTCACCACGTCTCGGTCCACTCTGGCTGCTGTCATCTCCACCGGTCCGTCCTCCAATGAGATCGGTCGCTGCTTCTCATCTACAGCCAATCAATAACCAGTGATGATGACATCACATGTGTAGTTCTATTATCACAGAGACATGTGACCACGTACATTTACTACAGAACTGTTTTCATTTGATTTAATAACTTCAGTTACTCAGCTGTGAGCTTTATTTCAGGTTTAAAATCAATCCTGGTTGTTTGTTATTGTTCACACACATATTTCTCCTATGATGATATCATGATGGTGACATCACTCACAGTCTTGTTGCTCATTGGTCCACGCTGACCACGCGGCCGCTCGGCTCTTCACGTCCACCTGATTGGACGAGGCCGGTGGTTCGGGGGCGGGGGCGGCGGGGGGAGGGGGGATGATCCCATCGCTCTTCAGGATCATCCTGCAGACAGACGGACAGGTCAGACAATCAGCTGTCAGCGTTTACTACGAACCTCTCAGAGTGTCTGATGATTGGTTCTTACCTTAAAGCCTCCGGTCTCTTCTTCACTTTGCCTCCTTTGGCATCGATCATAGCACCTTCTATGTCTGCGTGGATCAGATTGGCCTGTTGGGAAATCAACAGAAACATAAACGTGATGAAACACGTCAATAACAATAACAATTTATGGTTCATCTTTCTGTAAAAGTCTAAAGTCAAGTCAAGGCTTTAAATAAAGTGTGAAGACATTATTGTCTTTGTGACTCCGTCATGGTGTTCCACAGGGCTCCGTCATTGGTCCTCTACTGTTTACATTGTATCTAAATGTTAACTTTCTATTAATCACAAACTAAAAACATCTTTCAAGCTACTTTCTTTTATTCCACTTGGATAAATGTTTTCATGACTTCATGTTGACTGACTATGTTTTCTTACTCTAAAACTCACATTTTCTACCAAATAAATATCATGAATCATATTGAAATGTACCTTCAGTTAAACAAAGATGTGAAGATGTCGCCATTTTGTCCAGAGAATTGATTTTGTTGCTGCTGTGTACATTTATTATGATGCAAATAAAACAAACATTTTGTTTAGTTGTGTTTGTTGTGTTAGAAATGAGCTACAGCTGAAGCTCTTTGTGCATCACTGTGTTTCATAAGGACAATAAATGAGCCTAGAGCTTTGATAACCTCAACTAAAGCCTCTTAACTAAAAAGGACCAATCACAGCCGTTCACCTTGATGTCGTCACACTGGAACAGGTGGAGGTCGGCTTTGCTCTGACCCGAGTCTTTACACACCAGAGCCAAGATGGAGTCATAGCTACAGGCGTTCATGACGGCCTGACAGTGCTGGACCGTCCCGATGGGGAAGTTCTCCAACTCGTTCTGACCAACAGGAAGAAACAACTGTCAGGAATACTTTAATATCCGAGTCCTAGAAGAGTCTAGTGGTCTCAGAGACTTAGTGAGTCCTGGAGGTTCCTGAGGACCAGAAGAGTCCGGTGGTCTCAGAGACTTGGTGAGTCCTGGAGGTTCCTGAGGACCAGAAGGGTCTCGTGGTCTCAGAGACCTATGTTAGACCCACCTTGGTCTCGTGGTCGATGAGGCTGACGGTCTTGTCCTCCACCTGCAGCAACATGTCCTGAGTCCAGACTTTCCCTTTAGCGTCCAGCAGCCGGAGACGTCGGACGCCGTCGTCCACGGTGATCAGACCGTCTTTCCGGTCCAACACGAAGGTGGTCAAGTGCTGAAGACACGAGATCAACATGAACAATAACAACATAATAATAATAACAACAACAACAACAACAACAACAACAACAACAAGTCTTCTGCTCGTAAGAAACATCCAGAGAACAGAATACAAGAAATATGTGAATATGAAAATTGGAAATCGCTGAAATATTAACCATGAATCAAATATAATTGATTTTTTTTAAAGACAATTAAAAATCATTTAATTTTGTATATTTTCTCAAACATTTACAATAAAATCTAAATATTTCCAACTCAAAGTCAACCTTCTAGAATTTGTCTTTATTGAAAATATTAAGCAGATAAAAAAAACAAAATATCTCGACAAATTATTATTAATATCAACTATCTTTGGTGAGTTAGCAGGTTAGTGGTTCATCTTTAATTCACATTACTACATGAACTCGTATAACTTTATCTTTATTATCATTAATAACTAGCTTATTTACATGTTTTTAATGTGCTGTAACAACCAACTGAACAATAACAATATTGACACAGAAACAATGAGAATGTAATCTCCATGTTAATAATAATATATATTATATATATATATATATATATATATATATATATATATAAAAAATAATATTGTGGTCTCACCTCTATGTGATACTGAGACGTGTCCGTCAGACTGTTGATGCTGGTTTTGGTGAAATGTTTCCTTTGATCTGAAACAGAAGTTCATTATTATAGTTTATTATTATTATACTTCATTCATTACTATTGTTCTGGGTTTGATGTCACGTCACCAACAAACTGATTTAAAGAAACAAAAATGAGCTCAAATCATACAAAATATCAAAGTTCACACAGACATGCAGCACGTGTTCCACCACTGACGACTGCAACACCTTAACAATTATTATAAACAAACATCAACATATTAATGCTCTCAAACTAACATCAACATATTAATGCTCTCAAACTAACATCAATATATTAATGCTCTCAAACTAACATCAACAGAAATCATATTTGTGAAATCAAAAGGCCAGAATGAGTTTTACATGCAGGTTTGAACGTAAAGAAAAATCAAGATTTTTACAACATGGCTCTTATAATATTTCTGTCATGTGAAGTTAAACAATATTTCATTTATGTAAAAATAAGTTTACATAAAGTTATACTTCATTATTCTCAGAACTTCACTTCACCGACAGAATCATGTTGCCTCCTGATTGGTTCACGGCATTGTGACGTTTGAGTTTCAAATATACTGAACTATATATATATATATATATATATATATACTGAAGTACAAACAAAGAGCCACGTTATTAAATGAAAACAGAAACAGGTCACACTCGGCTCACTTTGACTTTTCTTTTTATGTTTGGAAGATGAACGAAGGAAATAGATTTCATCTGATCCTGTTAATGAGGATACATGTTAATGAGGATACATGTTAATTATGATACATGTTAATGAGGATGCATGTTAATTATGATACATGTTAATTATGATACATGTTAATTATGATACATGTTAATTATGATACATGTTAATGAGATATAAGAGATTATTCATGAACCAACGGGAAGGAAAACAGCAGCACATGAAACATTTACACACGCACACGCACGTTATGATCAATAACATGTGAATCTCCAGGAAGAGGAAGCAGTGGATGACTCATGAATTAATGATAAAGGAGAACAGGAACTCACCGTACAGAGATTTGGCTCCGGACTTGGTTTTATTTTTTGGAGGCTCAGGAGACTGAGAGCCATGGCCACTGAAATACATATAAATACAGTTATATATACATATTATTTACATAAATAACATACAGGAGACAGACTCTCCTCAGACTCAAACATTATTTTTATTATTGATTAAAGTCAAATCTATACTAAATATGCTGTTGACAGAATATTAGGCAGATTAAAAATAAGTCAACTTGAAGGGACAAGATATAAATAATCTAAATCTAAATAATATCACACTTTATTTTGATCTGGTTTATATTTTATAAATTTTTTTTTTTTTTGATTTTATTTTAATCTTTCATTCTATGTTACTATTATTATCACACGTCTGTAAATATGTTTATGTGTGTAAACTGTAAAGGTTTGTATATATTATAAATTATTATAAGACAATAAATTCATTAAATTAATAATAAATGTTGTACCGAAGTGACGTCTTCAAATGTTTTATTTTTAAACCCAAATATGTTTCGTTTATAATGAAATAAAACTGAGAAAAATAGAAATTATTCACATTAAAAAAAGATGCAGATTGTTTTTATATTTTTGGCATTTTTACTTTAAAAAATAAAAAATTAATAGATCAAAATAATTGCTGATTAATTTTCTTCAAACAAATTTACTTTTTTCCGTCGTTATAAAACAATAATAAAACATTTTTTATGAAGTTATGAACAGAGGAACAGACGGTTCACTCTGCAGGCTCCGCCTCCTCTGACAGAAGAGCAGACTTCATGTTCCAAATCTAACACTTGGCTCAACACCACAGAAGCGTCTCTGCACTGATGTCAGAGACGCTTTAGATGCTAACAGACAAGCTAACATGCTAACTGCTGAAGCACTGACTTGGTCTGTGAGCCGTAGGAGCCGAGAGCTGGAGATTCATATCCGTTCATCCTGCTGCAAGAAAACAGAAGATTAACGTTATCATCATTAATATTAGTCATCATCATTATTAGTTATTATAATAAAATTATAAAAATGCTGTTAGCATGCTAACGTTAGCTAACTAGAGTCCAGCTGATGAATATCTGTCGTTCTGAGAAGCCAGAAGATCAATAACGTTATGATTCATCTTTAGTTAGATTTTTAATTATATATAAGTGTGTAAAGATCTTGTATATTTTTGATGTTCTTACTCTTTGTTCTTTATGTTTCTATCTATAAAATGACTTTCTATATATAATATTACTGGTGCTGGATAAGTTTTATTAACGCAGACAATTATTTTATGGCACGTTAGCGCATGTTTTTTTTTTTATTATTAAGGGGACATTTTTAACACAAGAACCGGCCGGCAGCGAGCGGTGAACAGCTGTTTGTGTGGCGTCTCTTCGTCTCTTCCTGTTTCCTTCACCTACATTCCCCTAAGTCCTAAGGCCCTCCAAGTACAGCTTCTTATCACCCTCTATGTACCAACGTACAAATAATAATAATAAGCATCATTTAGTATCACTACTGAGAATTTAACAAACATAAAAACATGACGTAGATAGGTTTGCAGGTTTCAAGAAGTATATTTAAGTATCATCTCTTACACACATGAAGATAAAGTTGTGAACACCGGCTGAATATCTATGATCAGAATCATTATAACTGTGTTATAACTGCCTTCCCAGAGTCAGAACTAAACATGGAGAAGCAGCGTTCAGTTGTTCTGCTCCACATATCTGGAACAAAGTCCCAGAAAGCTGCAGGTCTGCTGAGACCCTCAGCTCCTTTAAATCAAGATTGAAGACTTTTCTGTTTGCTGCTGCCTTTAATTGAACCACATTCAATTAATATATTAATCAATTTCCTGCATTTTACTACTGTATTTTATTTCTTACACTGTTTTTATTGTTTCAATGAATGTTCTTAATTGTTTTTAAATCTCCTTTTCTTTTGCCTTATGTTTTGATGCTTTTACTGGTTTTATGTGAAGCACTTTGAATTACCTTGTTGTTGAAATGTGCTGTACAAATAAACTTGCCTTGCTACTGTGTAAAGGGAATACTGCTGCTAACAACAACCTGATGTGTTTATAAACCAAATGTTATTGACCTTTTGTTCATATAGCAGTACTTTAAAATACAAGTGAGCAATACACTACTTTTGAATTCATTATTGAACTTTGCCATAACAATGAGATTAAAAATTATAATCGTTGCCCAGCACTAAATATTACATAATATATTATTATAATAATATATTATGTATTTTCTAATGTAAACATAAAAAGCTTCATTCAGCTCAATGAAGACTTCAACACATGAACAATAAAAACATTCTGAACTACACGTCATCATCAGTTTGTTTCTTAAATAAATAATAAAGTTCATCATTTATTCTGAAGATGTAAAGAGTTAACATCACTTCCTGTGGAGCCAAAGACCAAAATAAGAGAAGATTAATGACTCTCACTGTATGTACAGTCCTGGGATTACTTTTCCCAGGACTCCATGTTGGACTGTGTATCCATGACGACCACAGTGTGAGAGGAGCCTGTGAGACCTTGCTGAGGGAGGAAAGAGCAGTGAGGAGCCTGTGAGGCCTCGCTGAGGGATATTGAGCCCAGGCTGATAAAATCAATAGATTATATTTCAGAAATAATTTTCTCATCGTTTATCAAACTGATGTTTTCACATGAATACTTTCACTCATGAAAACTTTATTAGTCCTTTGAACGTTGACAAAGGAGCACAGACCAGATCCCTGTGCTATGATTTTTCATAATGAAAGCCATACACATGATAAACATATCTTCTGTTCGTATAATATCTTATAAATGATTATTCATCATTTTGAGTTTTGCTACTAAAGTCCAACAACACGCGTCAATGTCCGCTTTTTACATTAATCATTTATTGTAACAAAATATATTTCATATTTTCAAAATAAAGCTCCATCATGTGTAACAGAGGGGTTTGTCTCTCATCATCAGAGCTTCAGTTTAAAGCTTCTCTCCTCCAATCAGAAGCCTGGGTTCACCGTGTTGATACTCAGTCACCATGACGACGTCTAACAGCTGTGTTTGTGACCTCATCAAGGAGCTGTGAGGCGTTTCCACGGCAATGCAGGTGACTTCACCAACGAGGAGAAACCAAAGAGAGAAAAGGTCCACTTATATACACTATATATGTATATACACACACATCTATATACATATAGATGTGTGTGTATACATACAGGAGTCAGCAGCGTGTTGAAGGGTGAAATGAACGTGTGTTCCTGTTTAATGTTTAACATTTCATCATTATTCATGTTTGTGTTTCCACTAAAGTCAAACTGAGGTCATTACAGAGAACAGGTGTGTTCAGGTGTGTTCAGGTAAACATGAAACACTTCCTGTTAGTTCATGTTCCTGTTTCTGTGAAACAAGAACAAACGGAGTTCATAAAGATTCAAGTCTAACAGACGTAGAGAGGAAGTTTATAACGATTAAACATGAACATATGATGAGTTACTGGTCACATAAAAGAGCCAGTTAAAGCGCATTGTCAGTCTTTATGCTAAGCTAGGCTAACAGTTTCCTTCTGCTTCCAGTCTTTATGCTAAGCTAACCAACAGTTTCCACCTGCTTCCAGTCTTTATGCTAAGCTAGCCAACAGTTTCCTCTGCTTCCAGTCTTTATGCTAAGCTAGCCAACAGTTTCCACCTGCTTCCAGTCTTTATGCTAAGCTAGCCAACAGTTTCCACCTGCTTCCAGTCTTTATGCTAAGCTAGCCAACAGTTTCCCTCTGCTTCCAGTCTTTATGCTAAGCTAGCCAACAGTTTCCTCTGCTTCCAGTCTTTATGCTAAGCTAACCAACAGTTTCCACCTGCTTCCAGTCTTTATGCTAAGCTAGCCAACAGTTTCCCTCTGCTTCCAGTCTTTATGCTAAGCTAGCCAACAGTTTCCTCTGCTTCCAGTCTTTATGCTAAGCTAGCCAACAGTTTCCCTCTGCTTCCAGTCTATATGCTAAGCTAGCCAACAGTTTCCTCTGCTTCCAGTCTTCATGCTAAGCTAAGCTAATCAGCTCTTCTCTACCACACACAGACTGTGCAGAGTTGATCCAGATTACAGAGCTCATCACCTCTGGCTGAGTTTAATCCATAACAATCTCCTGAGAATCGACTTTAATCCACAAACTGTGACACTCGACTCAAACCGTCCAATCACACGCAGTGTTAGAGAGATGGCATGTTAAAGAAGGCCAACAACAATAATAACAACTGCTGACGCTCTTAACTTCCTCTAGTGATCATCTGATTAATAGAAGAGCTATCATAGAGATCAAGTGTATTCATGATGTACACTTATTTATATTTAATGTATTTAATCAGTAACTATGTTTATTTTATTCAAATTTAAATATTTGTTTAATATTCTTTGTGTATTAAACATTAAGGGGCTACAACCCTGTGTGTATGGAGGACAGAAGCTGACTCAATAAATAAATAAATGATTGATAAGTAAATTAATACGACATTAAACGTAACAAAAATTATTCTCTAAATGAATTTAAGAATCAATTTTAAAGTGAAAATTAATTAGGAAAGTAAATATTTAGGGAAAATAATCCAAAGGTAAATAAATAAATAGAAGATGTATTTTTGATTAATATAACTTGTATTTCATCGTATGTTGGGGGTTCTTTATAAGTCTTTTAGTTTATATGTGTATATTTAATATATTGAAAAATTATAACATATTTAAAAAATTGCAATTTTCAAATAGTATAATCTGTGATTTTAGTCATAATTTACATAATTAACTGTTTTAAAAAGCTTAACAAAAAATAATGTGTAAGCTAAGCTAACCAGCTATAGCTTCATATTTAGAAACGCGAGTGGAACTGATCTGAACATCTGACTCTCAGAGAGGAAGATGAAGAGGAAGAAGAGGAGAAGAGGAAGAGGAGAAGAGGAAGAGGATTTCACTACATGTCTGCAGAACGTTTTTTCCAGAAAGATAAAGTTGAAATGTCATAAATTATATTTCTTGTCTCTAGTGAACACGTGACCTCAGACACACTAGTGATGTAAACATAAAGACTTATTGATTATTGATCGACACACTAGTGATGTAAACATAAAGACTTATTGATTATTGATCGACACACTAGTGATGTAAACATAAAGACTTATTGATTATTGATCGACACACTAGTGATGTAAACATAAAGACTTATTGATCGACACACTTTCATGTTTCACTGAAGAGAAAAACTAAAATAATCTGGAGTCGAGCCAAAGAGGTCGTCTGAACTCTGTAACACAGAGATAGACTTTTATAAATGAACTAGCTCCTACACACATATATATGTATATACGTATATATACATATATACACACACATATACACACACACACATAGAGATTATTGAGACACTAAAGGAGGACTTCATCTAGTTTAGTTAAACTTGTTTGTGGTGAATTTATGTATTTATAGTTAAAGTTACAGAGAGAACTTTATTATGATGTCATCTTCTACTGATTATTAAATTAATAAAACTTTATTTACAAACATGTTTCTGTCTCACTGTTTAAAACTGACTTCCTGTTTTTAAATATTCACAATAAAGCATCTCCGTTTCACAATAAAAGCCTCTGATGTCATTCAGACTGAAGTGACCCTGATGAGATAACTAGACCACCTCCCTCTGGGGGGCCCTGACCCACTAGATCTGATGGAAACATCATGACCCACTTTCTCAAAGCAGAGACCAGGAGAGGCCTGAAGAGACCAGAAGAGACTAGAAGAGACCTGAAGATAACAGGAGCGACTATAAGAGACTTGAAGATACCTAAAGAAACTAAAAGAGACACTGGAAGAGACCAGGAGAGACCTGAAGAGACTAGAAGAGACCAGGAGAGACTAGAAGAGACCTGAAGATACCTAAAGAAACTAAAAGAGACACTGGAAGAGACCAGGAGAGACCTGAAGAGACCCCGGAAGAGACTAGAAGAGACCTAAAGAAACTAAAAGAGACACTGGAAGAGACCTGGAGAGACCTAAAGAGACTGGAAGAGACGAGGAGAGACTAAAAGAGACATAAAGAGACTAAAAGAGACACCGGAAGAGACCTGTAGAGACTTAAAGAGACTAAAAGAGACCTGGAGAGACCTGGAGAGACACTGGAAGAGACTAAAACAGACCAGACCAGAAGAGAATAAACTGATAAAAATGTTGAATAACTCTGAACAAACCGTATTATAATAATAAGGACGTCCACAGGAAGCACAGAGAGCTTACCTGTGGGTCCACAGGTGAGGTCCAGAGGGTCCACACAGACTGACTGTAGGAACGAGGTCTCTGTGCTTCATGTGGGGCAGATTATGAGGATCCAGGTCTCTTCATGACTGGATTTACAGCAGCAGCTTGTTGTCGATGCGTTTAAGCCTCTAATTAATGACTCATTACAGACAGGTGGGGGAGGGGCGGGACTTAGGGATCCGCTGACAAGTGGCAGAGAAGAAGACGCCTTAAAGCTCCAGATTATCAGACTCATAAGAGGTCCTCTACAATAAGGATATTCATATTTATTTTAAAACTTCTTAAACATAATTAACTTTAATGATCCGACGTTGTGTCGAGATGATTCACAGAAATATGAATTTAAATATCACTCAGCATCATAAACATAATGAGTCCTAAAGATTCTTTATCAGAGTTTATTATTGATCAACTGCTGTGATTCTGTTCACGTTCAACTGAAGAAATATGAAACTATTCAAAGCTTTCTGGTCCATTTATGATAAAATGACATCAGAATTTGATCTTTGGTCAGACTTTTATCTCCTCAGATGCTTCAAAGAAACAGAGAAGTGTAGCGGTCTGCAGGTACAGCTCAGGTGAACGGAAGGCCTTCGGGGGAACGGAAGGCCTTCGGTAGAGAAACAGGAAGTGTGTGTGCTCTCTATATACAGTATATATATACACAGCTTGATATATTCAAGCGTTTATTTCTTTTGGTTTTGATGATTATGGCTTACAGCTAATGAAAACCCCAAATTCAGTACCTCAGAAAATTAGAATATTACATGAGACCAATTAAAAAAAGGATTTTTAATACAGAAATGTTGGCCTACTGAAAACTCGCCTCCGTGCCGCATTGATGCAGTAATTCATGCAAAAGGAGCCCCGACCAAGTATTGAGTGCATACTGTATATACTGTACATACTTTTCAGTCGTCCAACATTTCTGTATTAAAAATGCTTTTATATATATATACACATATATATATATACATATATATATGTGTATATATATATATATATATATATATACATATACATATATATATATACATATATATATATATACACATATATATATATATACATATATATATATGTGTATATATATATATATATATACATATACATATATATATATACATACATATATATACATACATATACATACATATACATATACATACATACATACATACATACATACATACATATACATATATATATATATATATATACACATAATGAGGAACTCTGACTTCACAGGAGAAAGTCCTGTTTCATAAAGAACAAATATTATTATTATTTATCTGATTGTTTTACTTTTTGACACTAAAATGTTCTTGAATTCTTAAATGTTTTGTTTATTTCAATGATTCTGACAAAGATCAGATGTTTAATAAACATAACAGATCAAAGAGTTATTGATCGACTGATCCAGTTTAATGAATCAATAAACATGACGTCATCTGAGGAGCTGGACTCTCGTCTCTCTGACATCACAGAGACACACCTGGCCGACAGGTACGCTTACATCGCCACGGCAACCGACCACACACACACACACACACACACACACAAACAGGATGGTCTCCATGGAGACGCCCCGGCAACCGTCAGTGACATCATCAACGGATGTTTGAACTGTTCTATCTTCAGTTATTAATCAACTTCATACCGTTACATTTTCAGTATTTGAGACATTTGATTCATAATTTTATTCATATTTAAACATTTTAAATAAACATTTTGTTTATTCTTCATATTAAATTTCTGATTAAAGTGATTATTGATCAGACGACTCATCAATACTGATACTGTGTTAATACATGAAGATGAGATTTTATGTTATACTTTAATATATATATATATATATATATATATATATATATATATATATATATATATATATATATATATATATATATATATTTTGTATTATATTATGAGCACATGTAAAGAGGTTTACTTCTTGTTTTTCCACATAGATATAGATTACTGTAGATTGTAAATGTCTGTTAGTTAACTTTATTTAACTGTTTTCAGCCTAAAAACAGTTTAATTTAAAAGGTGATGTGGTTGAAAATGTTACATCTGAATAATAATAATAATAATACCAACAGAAGTTATTTCAACATGGCCCTCCCTCTCTGGCTGTCAGGAGACTAAACATCCAAGAATAGTCTCTAAACATCTGGAGGATCTTCCCATGAAGACCAGGTCCCAGTAGAGAACTGATCCAGGACCAGCTGTGGACTTTAATCCTCCTTATTCATCTTAAACTGGGACAAAGCAGCAGAAATGAGTTCAGATTACACAACGCTGACACACAGGTCATCAAGTGTTAGCATCAGAGCATGGAGCTCTCTAAGAACAAGCTAACAGAGAACTAAGGATGGAATGACAGAGAGCTCACAGAGCCAACAGAGAGCTCACAGAGAGCTCACAGAGAGCTAAGGATGGAATGACAGAGAGCTCACAGAGAGCTCACAGAGAGCTAAGGATGGAATGACAGAGAGCTCACAGAGAGCTCACAGAGAGCTCACAGAGAGCCAACAGAGAGCTCACAGAGAGCTAAGGATGGAATGACAGAGAGCTCACAGAGAGCCAACAGAGAGCTCACAGAGAGCTAAGGATGGAATGACAGAGAGCTCACAGAGAGCCAACAGAGAGCTCACAGAGAGCTCACAGAGAGCTCACAGAGAGCCAACAGAGAGCTAAGGATGGAATGACAGAGAGCCCACAGAGACCTCACAGAGAGCTCACAGAGAGCCCACAGAGAGCCCACAGTGAGCCCACAGAGAGCTAAGGATGGAATGACAGAGGGCCCACAGAGAGCCCACAGAGAGCCCACAGACAAAGACCTCAGGCCACTAGAACAGTTTCTTCTGAGGTCCATCAGGACCAAGACCTCAGGCCACTAGAACAGTTTCTTCTGAGGTCCATCAGGACCAAGACCTCTGGCCACTAGAACAGTTTCTTCTGAGGTCCATCAGGACCAAGACCTCTGGCCACTAGAACAGTTTCTTCTGAGGTCCATCAGGACCAAGACCTCACGCCACAAGAACAGTTTATTCTGTGGTCCATCAGGACCAAGACCTCACGCCACAAGAACAGTTTCTTCTGAGGTCCATCAGGACCAAGACCTCAGGCCAATAGAACAGTTTCTTCTGAGGTCCATCAGGACCAAGACCTCACGCCACATGAACAGTTTCTTCTGTGGTCCATCAGGACCAAGACCTCACGCCACAAGAACAGTTTATTCTGTGGTCCATCAGGACCAAGACCTCACGCCACAAGAACAGTTTATTCTGAGGTCCATCAGGACCAAGACCTCACACCACATGAACAGTTTCTTCTGAGGTCCATTAGGACCAAGACCTCAGGCCAATAAAACAGTTTCTTCTGAGGTCCATCAGGACCAAGACCTCACGCCACATGAACAGTTTCTTCTGAGGTCCATCAGGACCAAGACCTCACGCCACATGAACAGTTTCTTCTGAGGTCCATCAGGACCAAGGCCTCACGCCACATGAACAGTTTCTTCTGAGGTCCATCAGGACCAAGACCTCACGCCACAAGAACAGTTTCTTCTGAGGTCCATCAGGACCAAGGCCTCACGCCACATGAACAGTTTCTTCTGAGGTCCATTAGGACCAAGACCTCACGCCACAAGAACAGTTTCTTCTGAGGTCCATCAGGACCAAGACCTCACGCCTTCTTTTATCTTTATCTTTTATATTTGATTGTACATTTTAATATGCTTCTATTATTTTGCACTGTGTTTATTGTTTGTTATGCATCGTCAATAAATGGTTCTGATTCTGAAGCCGTGCAGCTAAAGTCAAAGATAACGGGAACAAAAGCAGATCAAACACCCGGTAACCTCCCGGTAACCCGGATGGAACAATACGGAGCGCGTTATCTCGGTCCTCCCCGGTAACCGGGCTCCATTCAGGCCGAACAAAAGGACTCACAGCCGGGGACCGCCTGTTGCCTCTCACACACCTGTCCGGTAGCTCGGCTCGTGTTATCTTATGTATTTGACTGATGAACTTCAGGTCTTTATGAAACACGTCTGAGCTGCTCTTCACCTTCATTTGTCTCACTAAACAATCTGCCGAACTCCATTCAGATGTCCGTCAATTGAAGATAAACTTCAGTTTAATAAGGCATGAATGTTTACTCACAACTGAAACTGGTTGATAAAGAGTTGATTTGTTCTGCTGGTCGTTTCGGCATATTGTGATAAACTATTATGTATTTATTTTTAAAGAGATCTCTCTGTAAAGCTTCACCCTCTTCGCTCTCTGCTGCAGCCACGTACCGCTCATGTTCTCCGAGAAGAAGCCAGAAATAACAGGAGAAGTGGTGCTACAAGTTGAATTTAAATGAATATCACCGTTATGTGTTGTGTGTTTATGCCGACATGATGATGGGATCCTGGCACTTCGTTTATAATAGTATTTAAAGTATTTCTGTGTGTGTTTGAGTGTTAACATCGATGAAATCAAGTTAACGGATAAAAACGAGCTCACCTGCAGGTTTCTCCGGTTAATCCGTTAAAGCATGGCTCCGAGCACCGGGAGATCTCTACCGGCTCCTCCGGACTCTTTGTATCCGAACACACGGAGCTGATGTTCGGGGACAGAAGTGAAGAGACTCGTTAAAACGACTCGACTTTAGATCGAGTTAAAAACCAGCAGCAGTCAACCTGCCCACCGAGAATGGGGGGAATAAACCCGGTGGGAGGACTGGCAGGCAGGAAGCCCCGCCCTCTTCACAGGACACGCCCCCTTTATTTTGTATCACAGTTATATACTTAGTATAGTATACGTAGTATAAGTGCAACGTAGTAATACTACAGTCTAAAAATACTTAGTCCTGCAGTCAAAATAGGTTTTTAAAAAATCGAAATATACTTAAAGTACTAAAAGTACTCTGTAGAATAATATAAATTATATTTATTAAATATTTATTACATCACTTTATCATTTTAATGACTACAAACTGATGGTAGATTGTGAATCAATTATAATAAAAATATTTGTTTATTGATAATATTTTGTATCAATAAACAAAACTAACTTTTAATAAGATTATTGTTCTGTGTGTTTTATTTATTGTTTTTATAGTTATATTCCTTTAAGATGATCAGAAAGGCTGGCTCAGTGGTTGGCCTAACCCCAGACTCACCAGACTCACCAGACTCACTAGACTCACCAGACTCACTAGACTCACCAGACTCACTAGACTCACCAGACTCACCAGACTCACCAGACTCACTAGACTCACCAGACTCACCAGACTCACCAGACTTACTAGACTCACCAGACTAGACTCAGACTCACTAGACTCACCAGACTCACTAGACTCACCAGACTCACTAGACTCAGACTCACTAGACTCACCAGACTCACCAGACTCAGACTCACTAGACTCACCAGACTCACTAGACTCAGACTCACTAGACTCACTAGACTCACCAGACTGTAGAAAAGAGAACAAGGACCAACTTAAAACCGATTGTTTCCTTTGAAGGGCGTCCACCACACAGTGTCTTCACTGGACTCAGGACGCCTCAGTGCTCTACTGAACCACTCAGAAGGTCTTTCCTTCCAGCAGCAGTCCGGTTCTTTAATGACCACCTTTAGAGGTTTGTATCTCTGTGATGTGGACCATGTTGTATTTGGCCTTGTCTGGTGTTATTGATCCTTTGTAATGTGTTTCTGTCTGTTGTGGACTGTGGACTGTGGACTGTGGCGTCTGTATGAGTCTTTGGGTGCAAATGAGTTAAAGTTCTCTAATCTAATCTAATGTGAAGGATTTCTTGTTTCCTAAAATATAAAGTTTATTATTATTAAAAAGGTACTGTAGTACTACTACTGCAGTAGTTTAATACATGTTTGTAGTTATCTGCATTTTAAATGAACTATTAAATAAAATTACTTTCAATTAAATTTGAAGAAAAATAAATCCAAAAATGTAATGAAAGAGTTTTTATTTACATTTAAAAAGTCCTTTTTATGAAACATGTATTTGTCTAGTGACTTGTTTTATTTCATAATTAAACTTTTATTTAAAGGCGGTCGTTTGGATAAAAAACATTTTGTAAATAAAAACTTATGGAATTAAATTTAGTTTTGAATGTTTGTTGCAGAATGAATACATTTATTATAAAGATAGTTTCATGTCTGAAGCCTTTGATTAGTTTTAAGAACATTATTCATCTTTTATTCTAATCAGAATATTTTAAATGAACAAACATAAAACGGTTTGTAGGAGCTGTGCTCCTTCCAGTCAGTACTCAGGGATTCAAACCCTCAGAAGGAGGAGGACGCCCCCTGTTGGTCGGATCCATAACTGACTTCTACTGAACTACAGTACTCAGGTAAAGTCTGGATGTACTTGTACTTCACTTGAGTATACTTTAGGGTATTTTATACTTCTACATCTCAGAAGTAAATATTGTACTTTCACATTTATTGTTCAGAATTAAAACAACTTTTTAAAATACGATGTATTACAACACTGAAGTACTGCTCATATAGTTATACTTCATTAATAATGAAGACAGGTGGAGACAGGAGGAGACAAGTAGAGACAAGTGGAGACAGGTGGAGGCAAGTAGAGACAAGTGGAGACAGGTGGAGACAGGTGGAGACAGGAGAAGACAGGTGGAGGCAAGAGAAGACAGGTGGAGGCAGGTGGAGACAGGTGGAGGCATGTAAACATGGAACTTACTTCTCAATTTCCTGTAAAACAAACAGAGTCTTTTTGTTTGAACACTTTTAATCATCAGATTCGTTCTGCTACATGAGCTGTGACACGTTGCTCACCTGATCTGAGTTCAGATCCTCGTCATCATCAATGATGATGACGAGGATGATGCAGACAGGTGACCAGCAGCGTCTCCTCCAGACGAGACGTTGAAAGAGTCAGTCAGTGAAAAGTCGTCCTTTTTACTGCAACACAATCAGAGACGTCTTCGTCTTCACAGGTGAGCAGACTCCTGCAGCTTGATTCCCTCCAGACTTCCTGTGATGAGTTCACTGACATCACGTGGAGTATTTATATGAATGATTGAGAGATATTTAGTAAGATCTGATGCTGCTTTCATTATATTTAATTATTATAAACAAAACATCAACTGAAGATAAACAAATGGTTGCCTTTATGTTTGTGAATCAATTTATTGTTCTGATTAATGTTTCTTTGTTCCGCATGAAGTCAAACAATCATGAAACGTCTCGTCCTCATCGATGATTTAGTTCCTTTTGTTGGAGACAACAGACCGTTAGCTTAGCAACATCAAGGCTAAAAACAACCCCAGAATGCAACACTTTTCAAACATAGTTTGGGTCAGAACGTCCTGATGTCACTTCCTGTCGGAGTGAGCAGACGCCGATGTGTGCTGCACCACATAGCTCCGGTCAGATTCCAGGACCGGGATCAGGGCCAGAACCAGGACCAGGATCAGGAGACCTGGATGACCTCCATGCTGCCGGAGAAGCTGGACTGACTCCCCCCCGTCCCCATCATCTCTTCTCTGGACCTGCTGTCCATCCTCCCGTCTCCAAACTCCATCTGACAGCTTCGTCTCTTCAGCTGCTTCTCAAAGCTGCTCTCTTCATGCCAGCTCCTCCTCGAGTCTCCTCGGTCCCCCGTCCTCTGCCGGCTGCGCCGCCGCACTGCCTCCAGGCCGCCGCCGCCGCATCCGTAGGCCGCCACGCCGCCGCCGCTCAGGATGGCGGAGGTGGAGTAGAAGCGAGCGGACTCAGAGGAGAGGTACCAGCCGCCGGCCAGAGAGGAGGAGACGGGGCCCAGCAAGATGTCGGAGTGCCAGCCCTTCAGGGTCCCTCCGGGCCCTGGTCCTGGTCTGGCCAAGTGCTGCTGGCTGCGGGAGAGGCCGAACAGGAAGCTGGTGGCGTTCTCCTCCACGCTGCCGCTCCGCTGTAGAGGGTGCCAGCAGTTAGGAGCGGTGGGCGGAGGTTTGGTGAAGACGGAGGAGGACTGGACCTCCTCCTTGTCGGGGCTCTGCTCCGACACCTCCTCCACCGGGGAGAACTGGCACTGTTTACTGGTCGGCTCTTTGAAGCCGGACGGTTTGAAGAACTCGCCGTCTCCCGGTCCTCCGTGAGGGACAAAGGCCGGCTCTCCGTACGACTTGATGTCCAGAGAGAAGGAGCGCTTCAGACGGGCGTTGTCCTCGGGGCCGTCGGAGAGCTGAAGGACGCTCAGAGCCTCGGCCAGCCGGAGCTCCTCGGGGGCGTCGGCCAGGACACAAGGAAAGGTGAGGGGCTCCATGAGGGGCCCCATGAGGGGCTCCATAGGGGGCTCCATGAGGGGCTCCATGGGGGGCTCCATGGGTGGCTGCATGGGGGCTTCCGGACAGGTGAGAGGGTCCTGGTCCTTACCTGAAGGATCCTGGTCCTCCAGGTGAGGGGGAACCTCACCGCTGGGCTCCGGATGAGCCTTCAGTCTGGTCTCAGGACCCGGAGGACTCTTGATCCTCTTCTCAAAGTCCAGCAGCTGACCCAGGAAGTTAAAGTTGGGAGAGATGGTCGGCCTCTTCTCCTTCACAAACCTGGACACAAAGAGGGAGGAGCTTCATCATCACCTGTCTGTGGTCCCGCCCCTCTCACCTGTCTGTGGTCCCGACCCTCTCACCTGTCTGTGGTCCCGACCCTCTCACCTGTCTGTGGTCCCGCCCCTCTCACCTGTCTGTGGTCCCGCCCCTCTCACCTGTCTGTGGTCCCGCCCCTCTCACCTGTAGGCCTCATCCAGAGGCATGTCCATCCTCTTCATGATGTAGGCGATGGCGATGGTGGCAGAGCGGGAGATTCCAGCCAGACAGTGGACCAGGACCCGAGCGTTGGAGGCTTTGGCCTTCTCTGAAACACACAAGAGGTTCTAAGGTGAGAGCAGGTGTGGAGTCCTTCAGGTGCGTCTCTGTGACCTCCAGTCCTCTGACCTATGAAGTCCAGGGACCGGTCCAACCAGGGCAGGATCTTCTCACAGAAGGAGTCGTTGACGGGGACCCTGAGGAAGTGGGACTCTGGGATGAAGTCTGGTTTGGGACAGGTGTTACTGGCGTTCAGGACATAGACAATGTCGTTCTGCTGCATCAGATCCTGGAGACACAAAACCACATCAGAGAACAGCTCTGTTCTGATTGGCTGAGTGTGGTGGGAGGCCTCCCAGCATGCACTGGGGCCACACTCATATTTTATTATATTATATTACCTGGTTGAGGACGTCCCTCTGACAGCCCAGGTACAGGTGAGGCAGGATGCGGGTCGGTCCGCTGCTGCTTACGGGTCGACATGGTTCAGACATACAGGATGGAACCAGAGAGGACCTCCCCTCACACAGACCTGGGAACAGCTGGGAGAACTCGGAGAACCCACCTGAGAAGAACAGAGGAACCAACACACACAGACACACACACACACGTTTAGACTTCTTCTTCTTCTGCTGTTTTATTCTCAGCAGATTAGATTCAACAAGCCTCTGAATTGATCCTCTGCAGGTCCAACATGAAGATAATAGATTTATATGTTAATATGATTTATTAATAATTACATAAACGCAGAGGACGCTGCCTGGTGTCCACGTAAGTAAAATGTAAATAAAGGAGCGAATAACTTCATTAGATGAATCATGAACGTTATGTTTGTTTATTCATGTTAGACTCTTTATCATTAACCTTTTTTTCATGATAGTAAAGTAAGAACAGTTCAAATGTATTTGTAATGAAGTGAACAGGTGGCATCAAGTCCTGAAACATCGATATTTAATTAAAATGTATTTATTGTTATCGTTTGTCTTTTAAACAAGTAATACCTTTTTACAAGATTTGTCTTTTCTCTTCAAATATTTGAACTCTTATAATTTAATTTGCATATATAAAATGGAATATTTACATATCAGCTTTAAAGGATGAGTCTACGGCCAAATCCCAATGTCCCCCCTGAACCCTCAAGGACTCACTGACGTCACCTGGTGAGTGGGTGAGTGTGAGAGGCTGTGAGGGCTTGAGATGGTGTGAATATGAACGGGACAGCACTTTGCTGCAACATATCACGTTACCATGAAAACAGCAATAAATATGATGTATAACTGTGTGTATTTATTGTATTCTTTGTTCTCCCTGATATTAAAGTCTTCAGGCTCTTTCCTCACTAGATGAGAGTTAACTTCATATCATCTATTTACTCGTTTTTGTCAAAACAGTTTCAATGACAAAATCAAATATTTGATGAATAAATAAATGACTCTCTTCTGATTTCATGTTTATTTGTTGTTCCATCTTTAACCGTTGATGTTTCTGAGTAAATGTAATAAGACAGGCTGAACACAGTGAGCCGTCCTCTTTGTTTACGTCTTCATGCGTCCACTGGTTACCCCGTGTTCAACGTCACATTGCAATGATTTGTGGGTAATTCCCTTAGCATACCATGCTGACTTACGGAAAGGGTTCATAAAGGGGTCAACATGTCTGCGAGAGACTCAAACACTCGATGATGTGACAGTGGGACATCCCTAAACCCTCACGCCTCAAAGTCCGTGAGTCCGTAAGGGGGACATTGGGATTTGGCCTACATTTATCCTCATGTGTACAACATGTTCGTCCGTCCCTCAACAGGGTCTGACTTCCTGTCTGTGGCTCATTGGTTCCTACTGAAGAAGTAAATCTTTAAAAACACTAATAGTTCCATCAGTGATTTACTGTGATTATTAATAAACAGACAGGACAGAATAGAGACTTTGTTGACTATTTTCAACGGCGGATGAATTAATGAATAAACTTGACTGTTGTATTCTGATAGTTAAGTCAGAATGATGATGAAATGTTAAAGTCTTCAGTCACAGTCAATTGTTCCTCTTTAGTTCAAAGACCAGCTGCTGTTGTTGTTGTTGTTGTTGTGTAACCTCATTTTGTTCATGAGGGTGGAGTCATCATGACATCATCGTTACATAACGTAACCCTGAGAGGAAGAAGGGAGGACGGTGGAACTCATGAACTTCTTCATCTCGAGAGACTGAAACCTTCAGATCATCAGAGAGGAAACAACTCTGAAGACAACATGGCCGTCGTTTATTAACTCTGACTAAGCTCTATAACAGGTGTCTAGACTCGGACTAATCTGACTCCTGACTCAGACTAGGACTGACCTGAGACTCCTGACTCAGACTAGGACTGACCTGAGACTCCTGACTAGGACTGACCTGAGACTCCTGACTCCGACTAGGACTGACCTGAGACTCCTGACTAGGACTGACCTGAGACTCCTGACTCATGACTAGGACTGACCTGAGACTCCTGACTAGGACTGACCTGAGTCTCCTGACTCAGACTAGGACTGACCTGAGACTCCTGAATTGTGACTAAGACTGACCTGAGACTGGGACTAAACCGACCTGAGACTCATGACTTGGACTAGGACTGACCTGAGACTCATGACTCATGACTAGGACTGACCTGAGAGTCCTGACTCGGACTAGGACTGACCTGAGAGTCCTGAATTGTGACTAAGACTGACCTGAGACTGGGACTAAACCGACCTGAGACTCATGACTTGGACTAGGACTGACCTGAGACTCATGACTAGGACTGACCTGAGACTCCTGACTCGGACTAGGACTGACCTGAGACTCCTGACTTGGACTAGGACTGACCTGAGACTCGAGACTCCTGACAAGGACTGACCTGAGACTCCCGACAAGGACTGACCTGAGACTCCCGACTCGTGACCAGGACTGACCTGAGACTCCTGACTCGGACTGACCCGAGACTCCTGACTCAGGCTAGGATTGACCCGAGACTCCTGACTCGGACTGACCTGAAACTCCTGACTCGGACTGACCTGAGACTCCTGACTCGGACTGACCTGAGACTCCTGACTCGTGACTAGGACTGACCTGAGACTCCTGACTCGTGACTCGGACTGACCTGAGACTCCTGACTCGGACTGACCTGAGACTCCTGACTCGTGACTAGGACTGACCTGAGACTCATGACTAGGACTGACCTGAGACTCATGACTAGGACTGACCTGAGACTCATGACTAGGACTGACCTGAGACTCGTGACTCGGACTGACCTGAGACTCCTGACTCATGACTAGGACTGACCTGAGACTCATGACTAGGACTGACCTGAGACTCATGACTCATGACTAGGACTGACCTGAGACTCCTGACTCGTGACTAGGATTGACCTGAGACTCCTGACTAGGACTGACCTGAGACTCCTGAATTGTGACTAAGACTGACCTGAGACTGGGACTAAACTGACCTGAGACTCATGACTTGGACTAGGACTGACCTGAGACTCATGACTAGGACTGACCTGAGACTCCTGACTCATGACTAGGACTGACCTGAGACTCCTGACTCGTGACTAGGATTGACCCGAGACTCCTGACTAGGACTGACCTGAGACTCCTGACTCGGGCTAGGACTGACCTGAGACTCCTGACTAGGACTGACCTGAGACTCCTGACTAGGACTGACCTGAGACTCCTGACTCGTGACTAGGACTGACCTGAGACTCATGACTAGGACTGACCTGAGACTCCTGATTCGGACTGACCTGAGACTCCTGATTCGGACTGACCTGAGACTCCTGACTCAGACTAGGACTGACCTGAGACTCCTGACTAGGACTGACCTGAGACTCCTGACTCAGACTAGGACTGACCTGAGACTCCTGACTAGGACTGACCTGAGACTCCTGACTAGGACTGACCTGAGACTCCTGACTAGGACTGACCTGAGATTCCTGACTCATGACTAGGACTGACCTGAGACTCCTGAATTGTGACTAAGACTGACCTGAGACTGGGACTAAACCGACCTGAGACTCATGACTTGGACTAGGACTGACCTGAGACTCATGACTCATGACTAGGACTGACCTGAGAGTCCTGACTCGGACTAGGACTGACCTGAGAGTCCTGAATTGTGACTAAGACTGACCTGAGACTGGGACTAAACCGACCTGAGACTCATGACTTGGACTAGGACTGACCTGAGACTCATGACTCATGACTAGGACTGACCTGAGACTCCTGACTCGGACTAGGACTGACCTGAGACTCCTGACTTGGACTAGGACTGACCTGAGACTCGAGACTCCTGACAAGGACTGACCTGAGACTCCCGACAAGGACTGACCTGAGACTCCCGACTCGTGACTAGGACTGACCCGAGACTCCTGACTCGGACTGACCCGAGACTCCTGACTCGGACTAGGATTGACCCGAGACTCCTGACTCGGACTGACCTGAGACTCCTGACTCGGACTGACCTGAGACTCCTGACTCGGACTGACCTGAGACTCCTGACTCGTGACTAGGACTGACCTGAGACTCCTGACTCGTGACTCGGACTGACCTGAGACTCCTGACTCGGACTGACCTGAGACTCCTGACTCGTGACTAGGACTGACCTGAGACTCATGACTAGGACTGACCTGAGACTCATGACTAGGACTGACCTGAGACTCATGACTAGGACTGACCTGAGACTCGTGACTCGTGACTAGGACTGACCTGAGACTCCTGACTCGTGACTAGGATTGACCTGAGACTCCTGACTAGGACTGACCTGAGACTCCTGACTCATGACTAGGACTGACCTGAGACTCATGACTAGGACTGACCTGAGACTCATGACTCATGACTAGGACTGACCTGAGACTCCTGACTCGTGACTAGGATTGACCTGAGACTCCTGACTAGGACTGACCTGAGACTCCTGAATTGTGACTAAGACTGACCTGAGACTGGGACTAAACCGACCTGAGACTCATGACTTGGACTAGGACTGACCTGAGACTCATGACTAGGACTGACCTGAGACTCCTGACTCATGACTAGGACTGACCTGAGACTCCTGACTCGTGACTAGGATTGACCCGAGACTCCTGACTAGGACTGACCTGAGACTCCTGACTCGGGCTAGGACTGACCTGAGACTCCTGACTAGGACTGACCTGAGACTCCTGACTAGGACTGACCTGAGACTCCTGACTCGTGACTAGGACTGACCTGAGACTCATGACTAGGACTGACCTGAGACTCATGACTAGGACTGACCTGAGACTCCTGATTCGGACTGACCTGAGACTCCTGATTCGGACTGACCTGAGACTCCTGATTCGGACTGACCTGAGACTGGGACTAAACTGACCTGAGAATAATGACTCAGACTAGTCTCTGACCTGAGACTGGGACTAGACTGACCTGAGAGCAGGTGCACAGAGGTGAAGCTCTTCTCCAGTTTCAGCAGCAGGACGCTGAGGAACGAGTCAGAGCTCAGAGAAGAAGGAAGAGAAGAACTGTGGTCGTAAACAACCACCTGCTGATCCTCCTGCAGCTCCAGCTACAACACACAGAGACATTATTATTATTATTATATATATATGAAACACTTTGATACAATAACAAACATTAATCATGTGACCTGTGAAGGAAACATTGATGTTCTAGTCGTGATAACTTCTTACAATGTTTGTCCATATTTCTGAATATTTTCCTAATAGTTTCATTGAATGTTGGCTATATTTTATGATAATTGATTATATATATTTCTACACAGAGACGTTTATCTGCTGTCACAATATATAATATATAATATATAATACTGATCCATGTTGGTTTTGCTACAGAAACAATACTTAAGGAAGGGTCGATATGTATTTCCTAATATTTTAATTACAGTTAAACCCTAAATACCTTGGATACAAATCCAAAACATATAAACTCATTCATTTAAAGGCCTGATACTGAATCTTTAAGGCCAACATCAATATGATATTTGAGACTATAAATAAGGACTCTCCCTTCAAAATAAGAGCTCAGGTGTGTAAAACGTTTCCTGTGAAGCTGCTCTACAACTCGTCCTTTAAAACTCTCATTCTCTCTTCACTGATCACAGAATTCAGCTCATCAGACGGAGAATAATAAAGAGTCGTTATTCCAGAGGCGACAGAAACCAGAGATACTCATGATTATGTGTTAGGTTTACTCTTATTATTTATTCTCACCTCAGTATTATTAGGACTAGAGGTGAAACGTTATTGATCCGTACTGACCCCCTCACAGTCTAACGTCAACATCGCAGTGTAAATAAAGTTTAACGTTAAACTTTATTTACACTGCGATGGTTAACGTTAAACTTTATTTACACGGCGATGGTTAACGTTACACTTTATTTACACTGCGATGGTTAACGTTACACTTTATTTACACTGCGATGGTTAACGTTACACTTTATTTACACTGCGATGGTTAACGTTACACTTTATTTACACTGCGATGGTTAACGTTAACCATCGCAGTGTAAATAAAGTTTTACTGACGATGGTTCTCCTCCAATATTCAGTAAAAAATGCGTTTCTAGTCTCTGATCTCTGATGATGTTACATTGTTTAAATCAACAGGAGAGCTAGTAACGTTAGCAGCACATCTGGATCAGGTCTCTGGATCAGGTCTCTGGGGGGCACCTTGTCCTGGACCTGGTCTGTGTGTGTACCTTGTTCATGGCTGAGTGCTGCAGCAGCTCCTGGATCAGGACTTTGTCCTGCTGCAGCCTCCTCTTCATCAGCTTGGAGCAGTTCACGTTGACGGCCTCCAGGATATGAGACGCGTTGTAGTCCACGAAGGGCCGGCTGTCGATCAGGACCACACGGTCCAGACCCCCCTCCAGCAGGACCACCAGGGCCTCCGACCCGATGGGCCGCACAGACCTGGACCCAGACCATGATGCTGGTCCTGATGGATGCTCCGACATGTCAGACTACCCCCCCCCCCCCCCCCCCCCCTCTCCTCCGGTGGTCCAGCTCAGTGAGGCGGTCTGAAGAGGAACCTCAGAGGAGGAAGACCTGAATCGTGTCGGACCGGTATGAGGTCATCATCCTGATGGGGGACAGCACAAAAACCCCAGACCAGAGAGACAGACAGACAGACAGACAGGCAGGCAGGACCCCCCCCCCCCCCCCCTGACTGTAGTTTAAAGTGTGTTTCTGGTCTGGAGTCTCTTCCTGGACTCAGAACTGAAGACCTCAATCTGAACCCTGATCCTGGTCTTCATGCTGAAGTGGATCCACACTGTGGGACAAAGAGGGAGGAGTCAGGTTTATATAAACTATGTAACATTAATGATTAAAACATGTGTTTTATGAATGAGGTTTGGTATTAGCAGTTAGCTAACAACTAGCTAACTGCTAGCTAACTGTTAGCTACATTTTGTTACTTTGTTTCCATGTTTAATGACCGACAGACCGACTCTTATGAAAACAACCGACTAAAAAAAAAAAAAAAGTGAACGACATTTTTCTTCTTCGTGTCTTTTCCGTTAAACTTTAACGGAACTTTTACCAGATTGAGACTTTTTTAAAACCACTCACCGTTTATTGAAAAAACTCGACGTCAAAAAAGTCCGAACGGCTCTTCAGCGGAGTAAGTGGAAGAAGAAGAAGAAGAAGAAGAGTGAAGTCCTCCTGCTGCCATAAGAGATGAGGTCACTGCGTTAAAAATAAAAGGATGTCGTCATCGCTGCTCCAGTCGAATGAACTCAACGGGTCTCTTAAATGCGCATGCGCAGTCAGAGAGATGAGCCGACAGAAAACCACTGCGCAGCTTTAAAGGGGAGCAAAGTGTCAGATTAAGTATGGGAGACAAATAGTGCCCCGAAAATACATTCAATCATCATTATTATTGTATAAATAGTAGTAAGTAACTCTATATTACATTACATATTACATATAATAGTCCTTGTATAATGTTAAAAATATTATAATTATTATGAGAGTAATTGTATAAGTAGTAGTATCTCTATATTACATTACATATTACTAGTGCTGGGCAACGATTAAAACTTTGCATTGTTATGGCAAAGTTCAATAATGAATTCAAAAGTAGTGTATTGCGCACTTTTATTTTAAAGTACTGCTATATGAACAAAGGTCAATAACATTGTGTGTAAACACTTTAAACACATCAGGTTGTTGTTAGCAGCAGTGTTCTCTTTACACAGCAGCAGTTCTATCTCTTCACTATCTGTGCTCAGTGTGTGACTGTGTGTGAAACGTTCCACTGCTGTGCAACATGAATAACATGTTTCATCACGTTTCATCTACATGTGTGTGTTGTGTCTTCATGACAGTCAGAGCATGTGATGCAGCTCTACTGTTCATCAACATAATGCTGTAACTCAGAGGTGATGATGGTGACCCAGCTCTACTCTTCATCACTATAATGCTGTAACTCAGAGGTGATGATGGTGACCCAGCTCTACTCTTCATCACTATGATGCTGTAACTCAGAGGTGATGATGGTGACCCAGCTCTACTGTTCATCACTATGATGCTGTAACTCAGAGGTGATGAAGGTGACCCAGCGATGTCCAGTAGTCTCCAGTGAGAGCAGCAGCTGGTGCTCGTTGTAACGCCGTCGCTTTAGTCGTCCTCTCCTTTATTACTCGTGTATTCTTCTGGTGACGGTGCGTCTTGAGGCTCATACGTGACATCATTCGTTGAGATCCTAAAGGTGCGTTCACACCAAAAGTGACGTGAACGCACCTTGAGAACGTTCCTCAGACCGACATCTTCCACAATACTAACCTGCAGTTTGTCTCCACTTCTCTGTAGCATCTGTTAGCTTGTGTTGCTTTAGTTTATCTCTACTTCTCCCACACGCTGCATCGACGTAGTCTGAAGACTTCCTCCACCGCTGCCAGTGAGCAACGCACTTTCAAAATAATAATTTTTAAAAAGAACTGTGAACCCTGAGGTTCACAGTGAACAGCAGTAGGTCCAGTGAAGAACCCTGAGGTTCATAGTGAACAGCAGTGGGCCCAGTGAAGAACCCTGAGGTTCACAGTGAACAGTAGTAGGTCCAGTGAAGAACCCTGAGGTTCACAGTGAACAGCAGTAGGTCCAGTGAAGAACCCTGAGGTTCACAGTGAACAGCAGTGGGTCCAGTGAAGAACCCTGAGGTTCACAGTGAACAGCAGTAGGTCCAGTGAAGAACCCTGAGGTTCACAGTGAACAGCAGTAGGTCCAGTGAAGAACCCTGAGGTTCACAGTGAACAGCAGTAGGTCCAGTGAAGAACCCTGAGGTTCACATTGAACAGCAGTGGGTCCAGTGAAGAACCCTGAGGTTCACAGTGAACAGCAGTGGGTCCAGTGAAGAACCCTGAGGTTCACAGTGAACAGCAGTAGGCCCAGTGAAGAACCCTGAGGTTCACAGTGAACAGCAGTAGGCCCAGTGAAGAACCCTGAGGTTCACAGTGAACAGCAGTAGGTCCAGTGAAGAACCCTGAGGTTCACAGTGAACAGCAGTGGGTCCAGTGAAGAACCCTGAGGTTCACAGTGAACAGCAGTGGGTCCAGTACCTGAGGTCCGTGACTTTAGTTCAGAGAGTTTATGAATCAGCATCATGCTGTGAGAGGACGATGAGTATATGGAGGACAAAGGACATGATGAATGCAGTAGGAGAGAGAAAGCTTCTTCATACTGGAGCAATTAGCACACATGGCTAACTCAATTAGCATGCATGGCTAACTCCGGCTGATGAATGAGAATAAATGATGAAAGAGACCACGAGAGTCTGAAACCGCTCAGCTGGAAACCAGACGCAGAGCTACATGAAAGGTTCTGACCTGTTTTATTGGTGCATCCAGGTCTGATCTCCATCCTGCAGCAAACTCCAACTGCTGAGGAAGACCATGCGATACTGATCGAAAACTCCAGCCACTAAACGGACCTTTTGTTGAGATTCTTTTGAAAATGTTTCTGTTAAATCTGAGCTCAGAAAAATGAAAGAGATGATAGAAAGTAAAGACAACTTTCCCTTTAAATAAAAAATATCAGTCTTTATAAACTAAAGTCATATTGTTTCCCCCTTAAGATTTTAATATATATATATATATATATATATATAAATATATATATTATTATGGTATTATTTTAAATAAACCTCTATTGTACAGAATATCACGATATATGAATTAAACCACATCATTATATTAGTAAAAAAATTTGCAATGTAGGTAAAACCTTTAAAATGTGAAAGTTAAAGATCTAGTTAAGCATTAGAATAAATCATTCATGATAAATATTTTTTATATTGACTGTAATCGTCCTATCGGACTCTTGTTTTTCAGGGTTTACCTATTAAATCATATGAATACAGATTAGGAGTCATATTGATTCATAACGTTGTAACGTCTAAATGTTTTTATTTAGTCTTGTAAAATACTTTGTAACTTTGTTCTGACCAGTGCTATGAATAACGTTTCTATTGATTGTTGTGTAACGTTCTCCAGTCTGCTGATCAATAATAAACATCACAGTAGAATCTGATGATTTCACAGAAAGTCTTTATTTTCTGTTCAAACTAAAATCATTTCACAAAGTGCTTCTGCAGAAAAACAAGAAAGTGCACAAAGTTTCATCAGAAACACAAAAGTTTAGAAGATTATGAATCTGCAACAAAGATAAATAAAGAGAAGCATCTTCATCTTCATCATCGATCAGAGGAACACAAATATAAAATATACAAATACAAAAATATATCCAGCTCCAGCATCACTGTACAGGTAATGAGATGTTAATGACATGTTAATGAGATCAGGACGACGAAGTCAGACTCACATTGGACAACACAAAGCTTTCAGATCAGTCATGTGACGAATTAATCAATAAATAATAAAATTAAAGGAGCAATATGTTGGTGTTGATTTGTTCTAAAAACAAACAGAATTATTTGAGAAGAGTGAAAACTGTTCTTAGAGGATGTTTGAGGTTCATTAAGATCAATGTTTAAATTATTTAAATAAGAACTTTTGTAGAGACTCAAACATTTTACATGAAAAATAAAAAAGCACGAAGGATTAATAAATAATTATTATGATCTTTAATGGTTAAAATATTTGAGTTCATTTTAGTTTAACAATAAGGAATTTTATTATTTTTATAAATGTGAGATTCATTCTTTTTATCGATTCATTTTTTCTGTTTCTTCTTCTTTTGGAATAAATATTTAATAAATTAACATTTTAAAGTGAAGTGAAGAAGATTTATTGGCGTGTTTTTTGGCCACGCCTCCTCCAGCAGCCGACAGCCAATGAGCTTCGTCTCGCTGTATTTAAATACGTTAATTGATAACAATGATAACTCTGTTGGGTTAAAATTCATGGATTCATGAACTTTATCATCTGAACAGTTCACAATGTTCTAAAATAATTCATGTCAGTTTCTCTCAGGTCTGAAGAACCTGATTTATGGATGAAAAGAAGTATTAATGTATTTATAATAAATCACATGACAGTGTGAAGACTTTTTATAAAGAAGTTTCATGTGTTTCACTTGTGAGGAGAGCTGAGAGGGTTAATGGGTCCTGTTGTGTTGTGTTGTGTATTATTATGTTATTTCCTGTCATGTAGTCTTCCTGTCCGTCAGACTGGTTCAGCTCTGCCCGTTGCTGCTGATGCTGGTTTTGCTGGTCCTGGTCTTGGTGCTGCTGCCTCCTTGAGGAGTTTTCTGTTCATCTCCGGTCAGCAGAGCTTTGATCTCTGAGGGGATCTTCCCCTGATCCATGGCTGAGCACCACTGTTTATACTGAGACACAGAGAGACAGAGAGAGACCAGTGAGTCCACTGAGACCAGAACACAGAGAGACCACACTGAGTCAAGCTGGACCTGAACCTGAACCTGATCCATGGCTGAGCACCACTGTTTATACTGAGACACAGAGAGACCAGTGAGTCAACCTGAAGCTGAAACTGTATTTACCTGTTTCTATTGTTTGATCTTTTTACTCTCATAGATAAGGACCAGACTCCAAAGACAGACTCCTCCTCTCAATGTTCCTAAATTCAGTATTATAGTACTCACTCGTGTACGATTAAAGTAGTGATGTCATACAAAGTTTGATCACAAGAACAGGGTCATCAATGAGAGATTAGCTGAGAATGTGTTTTAAAGATTTACAAACTCAAGAATATTTGTTTACACACAAGAATAATGAAGAAATGTGGATTCTTTTCTTTACTCCCTCTGGTGACTCACCGCCTCTAGCTCCACCCTCTAGTGACTCACCGCCTCTAGCTCCTCCCTCTAGTGACTCCCCGTCTCTAGGTCCTCCCTCTAGTGAATCACCGTCTCTAGCTCCTCCCTCTAGTGACTCCCTGTCTCTAGCTCCTCCCTCTAGTGAATCCCCGTCTCTAGCTCCTCCCTCTAGTGAATCACCGCCTCTAGCTCCTCCCTCTAGTGACTCACCGTCTCTAGTTCCTCCCTCTAGTGACGCCCCGGCTATAGCTCCTCCCTCTAGTGACTCACCGGCTATAGCTCCTCCCTCTAGTGACTCACCATCTCTAGCTCCTCCCTCAGAGCACAGATGGCCCTCTCCTTACTGGAGACCAGTTCCTCCAGGTACTGGTACCGGAGCTTCTTCCTGGCTCGACACTCTCTGGCGCTCTGACGGCTTCGCTCCAGTTTGGCCTTCAGGTCGATTTTTGCTGGTTTACGGCCGCGTTTCCCCGGTTTCTTCACTTTACCAGCCACCATCTGATCAATACAGTTATTGATCAGTGATGACTCATCATAACTTACAGGATATGAAGTCATTCAAATGAGGTCCATCTTTAAAGTGATAAACACATTAATGCTAATAATAATAATAATTTCTGTTTTAATCCTCATTATTAATGTGCATCTGTATGAATGTGACGATTTAATAAAGTTTTATAGTTTGATGTTCATACTTTTATATTTGTATTGAAGTACAATAATAAATGCAGTACATCTATTGTACTTTTACTGTAGTAAAAACACACAGAGTACTACGTTAAGATGTCTTCTGTAGCAGCTAGCTGATTACAGAACTGTAACCAGCTAGCTGTGATGCTAACTATGCGTGAAGAGATGCTAACGATAGCGTTTGCATCTCTTCACATACAGTCAGCATCACAGCTAGCTGGTTACCGTTAAACTGTATTAAATGAACCACCAGTCTCTAACACGTTAAAGATGATTACATAATATAAAGTGTGTGTTAGCCATTAGCTGTTAGCCGTTAGCTTCTTACCTTGTTATCATCCATGTTGCTGAATGCTAACGTGCTGGTAGCTTAGCTCGCGTTAGCTGCGAGATAAAACTGCTGATGAACAATAAACTAAATATTTATATTTATATTTATATAATATAATGATGAAGAGTCACTGGAACGGACCAAAGAAAACAGAGATAACCAACGTGACGCTGTTTCTTTGTTTACATCGTGTTTCCTGTTGACGTTGCGTGGTGACGTCAGCTCTTCTTCTTCTTCTTATTCTGGTGCAGGAAAAGTTGCAGACCACCCCCTGCTGGACCGGAAGAGAGGAGACCGGAAACACATCTAATGTTTTGATTTATTGTTGGAATGCTGCACTCCAAGTATTGTTCTTCAAATCTTTATTCCTCTTTATATTATATTTCTTCCGTACGCTTTTTGCTACTTAACTCCTTCCACATTTTTTAACAGAAACCGTTCAACTATCAAAATGTTCAGCTCTTTCAGCTCATGTCTGCTATGACTTTTCATATTTCTAACCTTGAAACTTTTTGAATTATTAAGCTTTTTGCAACTTTTTTTGAATGGGATGTCTATGGAGAATATTTTTAAATCCTCTTAAACTTTTTCAACTTTCAAATCCTTCTACTTCCTCATACTTTCAGCTACAGACACCATTTTAACTTTGAAATGTTGAGAAACCCTGAGCTATTGCAGAATGATTCAGCTTTTTGATATCTTTTACACTTTTTGAACTGTAGCAATTTAACTTTTAAGATTTTTCAGTCCTTTTCTGACTTTATAATGGGTGTGTATTGCGCAGCTTAGAGTGCGTGATGTCACCCTAGAGTGAAGAGCAGCTTGAGATTCTTGTGAAAAAAACATTTGTCTTTTGCCACTGTGTCCACAATCTTCACTCTTCATGCATAATTTGTGGATTTAAAAGTAGCTAATCTTGTCCTTGTCATAGACAAATTACTGTGGAATCCCACAGATTTACACATTTGACACTGAAGCCTGTAATTGAGAGGAAAACCAACTTTCTGCTCCATAGAGACCAATGTTAAATTTTGCTTCAAAAACATCTTCCACAGAACACGGTACCCCATTTCTAGATCGCCAGTTCAGCCACATTTTTTACACTACAGCAGTGGTGGGCCGTGAGGGCCTGCAAGGCCTTCTCTGCTGGCCTAAACAGAATCACAAAGTTATATCTATTTTATAATTTAATAATCTTTCTTAAATACACTACATGTATTATAATTTATATAAATATTTCCCCATTATCTTATGTTCTCATTGCACAGCTACTGTCTTCCTCAGTTGCTCTGCTTCCAGTGCAGCTTGTTTTAAGTAGAGCTTTTATCCAATCAGATCTCACCTCTGTGTCTCTAGGTAAGAACAGTGGCAGAGGCCTGCAGACTCACAAGTGCATCCATGTGCAGTTTAAGTGAATGGGGACGATGTTGTTGATTGTCATAGTGTTCAACCAATCAGATCTTTAGTTTGACATGTTGGGCGTATTCTTTGATGTATCAGAGCCTGCTAGCCGGCCTATAATGACGTCAGCATTACATGCCGCTCACTGTCCATGTGCAGCTCTGAAACTTAACAGCAGAGGCTGTCGGGTAGTGAATCACATCACGTGATGCAGCTCAGCCAATCAAATATGGGCATTCTGACTGAGTGAGATGTACCACACACCATGACACAGGAGACTGAGACGAGGAAAGACATTGCAGAGCAGTAGTTCAACGTTCAAGTTGTGAAAGTAAAATCCTATGATGATCTCTTTGGGTTGCGGCTTGTCATTGAGGAATGACTGTGGATCCCACAGCCAGACCAGCTGAGAACATTATACTTTCCTGAATTTAGGCTTTTTCATTTTCTAAATGCTCTAGCATTATTCAAACGACTCCTACCGAACGGTTTAATAGGAAGATGCACATAGTTACAGCC
>NW_027466490.1:912500-922500 GCF_050575085.1 Anarhichas minor
ACTACCTACCAACCAACCTACTAGAACCAGACTACCAACCAACCATCCTAATAGAACCAGACTACCAACCAACCATCCTAATAGAACCAGACCACCAACCAACCAACCAACCTACTAGAATCAGACTACCAACCAACCAACCTACTAGAACCAGACTACCAACCATCCTAATAGAACCAGACTACCAACCATCCTACTAGAACCAGACTACTAACCAATCAAACTAGTGATCTTCTAACGAGGACTTTGTGTCTTTGTGTCCACAGCTCCTCTCTGGTGCAGCTGTAAAACTATGGTGTATGCCCAGTCATCACACACAGTTGGTGTCAATCCCTCCCTTCGCTATCCATCTTTCATGTATCAGATGTCATTTAACTACTCTGAGAGGGAGAACTCGACTGTCCTGGCAACCTTACCCACAACCCCCCTCTGCAGCCTCGAGGGCTCGTTGTCCAGGAGGCCGAACGGGACGTCCGTCTCCTACGAGCTGACGTCCGGCGAGGTCGCCGTCCTGGGTTTGGTGTTCTCAGTTCTCTGGTTGGTGTCCATCCTGGGAAATGCCCTTGTCTGCCTGGTCATCCACCGGAGCCGCCGGACTCAGTCCACCACCAACTACTTTGTGGTGTCTATGGCGTGTGCAGACCTGCTCATGAGCCTGGGTTGGGCGCCCTTCATCCTCCTGCAGGTAGCCTCAGGCCGATGGCCGCTGAGCGCCGCGGCTTGCAAGGCCGTGCGCTACCTGCAGCACCTGTGCCCAGGTGTGCAGGTCTACGTCCTGCTGTCCATCTCCGTAGACCGCTTCTACACGATCGTCTACCCGCTCAGCTTCAAGGTGTCCAGAGAGAAAGCCAAAAAGATGATTGTAGCCTCGTGGCTGTTTGACGCCGCCTTTGTGTCGCCCTGCCTCTTATTCTACGGCTCTACATCTACAGGCAGCAGTCACTGTGACTTCTTCCTCCCGGACAGCTGGGGCAGCGTAGCCTACGCCGCCATTCACCTCCTGGTTGGTTTCTTGGTGCCGGTGGCGCTGATCGTGTCGTTCTACCAGCGGGTGGTTCGCTACATCTGGAGGATCAGCGCCGACGGACACACGGTGCGGCGGACGATGAACATCGTCCCGCGGACTAAAGTCAAGACCATCAAGATGTTCCTCGTGTTGAATTCAGTTTTCTTCCTCACCTGGACACCGTTCTACGTCGCCCAGCTGTGGCACCCGAGGGAGTCCGACGGACCCAGTAGGAAGGGGCTGCTGTTCTTCACGGCCATCGCCTGGATCTCCTTCAGCTCCACGGCATCCAAGCCCACTATGTACTCCGTCTACAACGCCAACTTCAGGAGGGGCATGAGGGAGACCTTCTGCATGTCCTCCATGAAATGCTACCGCAGCAACGCTTACACCATCACGGTGAGCTCTCGCGTGGCCAAGAAGAACTACATCGGGGTGGTGGAGATCCCTGAGCAGGCGAAGACAGTCGCCAAGGACTCGGTTTACGATGCGTTTGGCCGAGAGGCGAAAGAAAAGAAGGTGGCCTGGACCACCAACGCCAACCCTCCCAACACTTTCGTCTAAGTGAGTTGGGACGATTTGGAAAGTTCTGAAACTTTTTCTTCAACAGCACATCAGTGTTAGCAAGCAACCTAGCTTAGGACCAACATGCTAAGGACCAACACGCTAAGGACTAACATGCTAAGGACTAACATGCTAAGGACCAACACGCTAAGGACCAACATGCTAAGGATCAACATGCTGGGGACCAACATGCTAAGGACGCTAACGCTAACACGCTAACCTTTTATTCAACCACGACGAGTTCAGATTGTATGAAGGGCTTTCTCTATGATGTAACCTTCTGGCAGCCATATTGGCGGTTTTTATATTTCAGATTTTAATCATAATTTATTTCTGCGATATGTTTTTTATGAACTGCTTTTCTTTTTGTGTCATTGATGCATCAGATTCTGTGTTTTTCTAATGTCAGCTTGTTAGCTAGCTAGCTAACATCGTCTGTGGCCATCTGTCTGGTTGTAAATGCATCTGGTTTGCTGCAGTAATGTACGTGGTTGAAGCTAACATTAGGTTTGTTCAGGTAAACTGAACCGAGTCCTCTCTGAGTTTCTCCACATGTTGTCCAGTAAACACAAGTGGAGGCTCTAGAGCAGAGGTCTTCAACAGGGGGTCCGCGGCCCCCAGGGGGTCCGCGGAGGTACTGCAGGGGGTCCGCGGAATTTTTGGTTGATTAGAAAAAAATAAAATAATAATAATAATAATTCTCTAAACATGAATCTGTCCATTATTTTAATAGTTCAGTATTGTATGAAAGATAACAGGTATCTTTATGCATGGCAGTGGTACTAATAGGCCATCACTCATTTTTCGTTTCCACGTTTAAAATGAAAACATCAATTTGAATAACTTGTGTGCATGATTATCATGCAATTGACAGACAATGTTGATATTGGCATTGGTATCAGTTGACAAGGTATGTTTATAAATGGCAGTGGCACGGCCACCCTGCTCACTGTACCTGTTTAAAATGAAAACATGAATATATGAACCTGTGTATTATTTGAATAGCTTAGTACTGAATGCACAATAAAGAGGTATGTTTATACATGGCACTAGGCCCATTTAATATAAAACACAATTTTATACAATATATATAGTCGGGAGTCCCTGCTCCATCTCTCTATCAGTTTGGGGGTCCTTGGCCTGAAAAACGTTGAAGACCCCTGCTCTAGAGTGGTGAAGTGGGAGGAGCTACACGTGTTGTTAGCATATATAATCACTGACACATTTCAATCTGATCCAAAATGGCTGTCGTCTGGTTTTCTAGACACTTTTTGATGAAGAATAATTCACTGTGACTATTTAATAATAAAAGATGAAACTCTTCTAATGTGCTGCAGCAGAAGAAAATGTTCGGTTTGCATTATTATTATAATACTTTCATCAGTGGGTTATAATCACGTCGTTCGGAGATAAAAAAGTGACTTAACAATTATTTAAATTTAAATCTTTAACTTCAACTATCGAGATAAACTTCAGTTTCAATTGATTCACTTTCAAATTCTGGATCAGTTTTAGATGAATGTAGCAACGACTAAAACATGACTCCGCAAACCTGGAATATATTTATTCACAACAGTTTTGTGTTTATGTCCAATGGTTACTTTTCAAAATTAGTAAAAATATGGTTAAGGAAGAAAAGATTGTGGTTTTGGGAGATAAACTATGACTTAAGTATAGTTAATGTTAGGTAACCGACACACTGTTAGTTTTATGGTTTAAAAGATCGTGGTTAATAAAAAAGCAAATATGAACAGATCCTAAATCCTAAATAAGAGCTTCTTCTTTTCGTTTCACTGAAGCATGATGGTTATATGACAGTTTCCCATTTCTTTACACAGTCCTTTGCATTTTTATTAATAATAATAATAATAATAATAATAATAATAATAATAATAATACATTTTATTTATATAGCGCTTTTCATAATACTCAAAGACACTTTACATTAAAATCATCATATATAAAAGCAATACACTAAAAACATAAAATACACAATATCAGTCACACATTAAAAGCAGTTTTGAACAGGTGGGTTTTGATTTGGGATTTGAATATGGAAAGGTCAGTGCAGTCTCGGATATGTTTGGGGAGAGAGTTCCAGAGGGAGGGGGCAGATATGGAGAAGGCTCTGTCCACCCCCTCCGTCCTCTTGAACACTGCAAGGTCTTTTGAGTCTCAGGGTTGGGTAGTAGAGGGCAGACAAGGCAATGCTCCATAGTATGGTCTGCTTCTCCACATTCACATGTGGTTGGGCCAGCCTTGTAGCCCCATCTGACCAGAGCAGCTTTTGATCGTCCCGTTCTTGTTCTGAGGCGGTTTAGTGTTTTCCATTGAGCCCATGGTGCTTCTGGGCCAGGGGGAAGGTTTTCAGTGGGGGGTATTCCCATGACAGTTGGAGTAGAGTCATTCTCAAGCTTTTCCCTCCAGAGTTGGATTCTGGTTTCTTCCCGAGACTTTATTAGGGGCTGGACATGGCTGAGAAAGCTTCTTCTTGATTTTAGCCGTTGGGCCGGAGGGTGACATCCATGGAGGAGATGGCGTTCATCACTAGTGGATTTTGTTTTCTCGACTCGGCTGGCAACTTCCCGTCTAATATCAGCAGGGGCAATGCCAGCGAGGAGGTGAAGGTTGCTTGTGTTGGTGGGTTTCAAGGAGCCAGTGATCAGGCGGCAGGTGTTGTTCAGTGCTGGGTCAAGTTTCTTGGCATGAGTTGACCTCTCCCAAACAGGGCATGCATATTCCGCAGAGGAATAGCACAGGGCCAGAGCAGTAGATCTTAATGTGTGTGCTGTGGCTCCCCATTTGGAGTTGGTCAGTTTCCGTAGGATGTTGTTTCGGGAACCGACTTTGGATTTTGTGTTGTTGATGTCCTCGCTAAAGGAGAGAGTACGATCCAGGGTTACTCCAAGGTAGACAGGGTGGGTACAGTGCTCAAGTGGTGTTCCAGACCATTTGATGTTAAGTGGTCGGTTGGCTTCACGGTTCCTGAGATGGAGGGACCAGACTTGGGTCTTTGCAGGGTTGGCATGTAGGTGGTTGCGCTCGTAATAGAGGAGTAGCTCCTCTAGGGCTGTGGTGAGGTTTGATTATACTGCTTCGAACAAGTTCTCTTGAGATGTTACACAGAGATCGTCTGAATAGATGAAATGCTCAGTGTTCTGGTCCATTGGCTGGTCGTTGGTGTAGATGTTATACAGTAGTGGGGCCAGCACACTACCTTGAGGTAGGCCATTCCGTTGTTGTCGCCAGCGACTGTGCTTGTTATTCAGGACAACAAAGAAGCGCCTGTCTTTCAGAAGGGCTCCAATGAGGTCTGTGAGTGCCAGGTCTTTTGTCAACTCCAAGATCTTTTTTAGGAGGAGGCGGTGGTTCACAGTGTCATATGCGGCAGCAAATCGACAAAGACGGCTCCTGTTACCAGTCCTTTCTGGAATCCGTCCTCGATGTGCTGAGTGAGGTTCAGAAGTTGGCTTGTTGTAGATTTGCCAGGTCGGAATCCGGCTTGTTGAGGTATGATGGCTGGTTCAGCAACAGGGGCAAGCCTGTTGAGGATCAAGCGCTCAAACAGCTTGTAGAGGTGGCATAGCAGAGAGATTGGGCGGAAGCTCTTTGCATGCGTTGGGTCTTTGCCTGGTTTGAGAAGGGCAATAATCCTGGTTTTCCTCCAGATTTTTGGGATGTTTTTTGTCAGCATGCACTTATTCATCAGCTCGAGGATCCATTTCCTTATCAGAGGTCCAAAATGCTTGATCTCTTCAGTGAAAATGTTATCCAGTCCGATGGCTTTGCCGGTTTTAAGGGTGTTGATGCTGATATTGAGCTCTTCAGGGGAGAACGGCTTGGTCAGTCCCATGGTTTGGGAGTGCTTTACTCGATCTACCTTTAGTCTTGGCTGTTTAGTGGTGGGTTTTCCATTGAGCAGCAGCTGGTGTGCAACTTGGTTGGCAGTGGTCGTATATTGTTGCCGAGTTGCGGTTGATGGATCATTGCTGATTTTTCGGATGAGGCTCCATGCCTTTTTGCTATTCTTTGCCATATCAGTTGTCTCCAGCAGGTTTTTCCAGTTCAGCTGGCGGCGTTCTGAAATGGAGGTCATGAGTCTCTCACCTACTTCGGTGGTAGTTTCAGCAAAGGGGTCAGATTCATAGAGCTGTTGGTATCGCTCGTACAGTTCGGTACTTGTAGCGTCAAGGCCCGGGATGTATTGAGTGCGGCATCCTCTTGGGATGTTCTTGCGGGCTGCTTCGTGCACAAGCTTAGTGAGTTTGTCATAGTTCCTGGGGTCTGCTGGGAGATGGGCAATCTTCCTTTCAAGATGTTCTTGGAAGCCAGGCCAGTTCGCTTTTCCAAAGTTGAATCTTCTTCGGAATGGAACTGTGGCTGGGGTTATTGCAGCGTTGACTGTGATGCCGATGGGACGGTGTTGGGTCCTTGGCAGTGGCTCCAAGGCCAGCTTTTTGCTTAATCCGGTGATGTTGTGGCTGACAAACACGATATCAGGGTTGTAACCTGCTCTCCATCGTCCGCTGTTGAAGGACTTTGGTTGTTTTGCGTCGTGGATCAGATAAAACGGCAGAGTGAGCAGAGGACTGTCGCCGCTTCTTGTTGGCGTATCCCCATTGCGTGCTGTGGCTGTTGAAATCTCGGTTTTCCGGATGGTGGTATTTCAGGCATCTCCATAGGTATGGGGGGCGGTTTGTAGACTGAGGTGATGGTAACTCCTGAGCTCAGTGGTTAGGACTTCAATGTTGTTTTCATCGCTCTTTGATGTTGATTCGGCAATTGTCCCATTTTTTGCTAGCATGATGCTGCCATATTTCTTATGTGGTCTTTCTATGAGGGTGGTCATACCTTCCACACAGGGGCGATGATTTTCTGGTCCGCGGTGAGTTTCCTGTAGGCAGAGAATATCGCACTGGTATACTTTGCAGAGTTTTGCAAGAAGTTCTTCTTTAGTTGTAGACAGTCCTTCAACATTGAGAGATATGATGGTCAGTGCTGGCCTTGGAGGTGGGCATTGGCCTCTCTTCCTGCTCCGGACTGGAGGGCTGCTGTCGTTTGTTGAGCTTCTGGACATCATTGTCTTTCACTCGGCTTCAGTGTCTTCGGTAGAATTCGCAGATTTGTTTAAACCTGACAGGGATCGCGAACGTGAACGCTTCTACCATGATCCCCAAATAAGAGCTAAATGTTGGCGTTGAATGTAAATTATGAGCTCCAACATGAAGAAAAGTTGAAAATACCTCCAACTTCACAACTCGATAGAGAAGAAGAAGAAGTCCTTTCAGCTGCTGTCAGAAAGTGTTCCAGATGTTTTCTCTCATTTCTGTTTTGGAAACTAATTTATCTGCCACCAGATGAGATACAGCAGATATTTATCAGCAAATAGATCAGTTGATAAATTCCTCTTAAACTGTAAATGAACCGTAGTTTACAAAACAATTTGCCTTAAGGTCCATTTAGTTCATATGTATTTTGTATTTATGTTGTCTTTGAACCCAAACTTTGAATCCAGCACAGACGAGAATTCTCAGAGGAGTGTTAACAAACATGTTATATTTCTGTTAGTCTTGGTTTTAATCTCTGGGTTAGCTAGATGCTAACACAGGTTAGCATCCCACAGAGTAATGTGTCAGATAACAATGTAAGAAAACAGCTTTAAAAACAAACGAGTGAGACTATCAAAAGCCTGAAAGGTTGAGACTTCGACTTTGCAGATGACAGACGAGTCTCTGAGTAAAATCTTTTTTCTACTACTACTACGTAGTTTCTGTTAAACTTTGACTCAAAGATTCAACATCTACAACCGACCAGCAGCTCAAACACGTGTAGACGTTAATATTAAAGGGTTTCTCAGTCTGCAGCCTACTTGTTATTATAGAAAGATGTGGAATGAATTAATTTGTAATATTATTCACATGAAGTTTTATTAACTAAACGAGGGATGAAACCAGTGAAGACTGCCAGTATTTTGTTTTTTCTAGAGCTCCGTTAACTTTCTGTCAGGAGGAATGTTCACGTTGTTCCATCATCAAAATATAAATTAATCAATTCATAAATACGCAGAGCCTTCATTGATTCTGAACTGTTTTAGATTTGTCTTCTAAGTAAAAATGTTGAAAAAAGCTGCAGCTTAAAAATCATGTTTTCTTTGTAATTCATAACTATTTTGTCACAATGCTAACAGCATGCTAACCGTGCTGCTAACACACACTACACTTGATGCTAAACATGTCAGAATTCATTCATTCAGTCTCAGCTGTACTTTGGATTTTACATATCATGCTAGAAACTAACATCGACACTTAGTTAGCACGTGCTAACATTAGCACATGCTAACATTAGCATATGCAGGGGAACATGCTGAACATTACATACTTAATGCCAGTTTGGTTTCTACTCAACGACTCGTTTTTCTTTTCCAAAAGTAAGTCGTAGAATTTTAAGTCACAAGTGAGAATGAAATAAAAGTCAAAACATTTACTTAACAAGTGAAATAGTTATTACAAAATCTTTACCTCTTAAATCTCAGAGTCCAAATGTAGTATCATAGTTTAGATTATTACAATTTACAACTTAGTTTTCGGAAGTTAATCATTTTGATTTAATAAATCAAACTAAATATCCTAAAATGCTCATTTTCTATTTATCAGTCTCAGATTTGATGCTTTGAATTCTTTACAGACAAAAACATTCAGACGACTCCTTCAACATTTTTATTTATTTACAAGTTCTTAAACAATTTGTGAGCATTTTTATGCAGATTATAGACAAAACAAAACATGAACATCTTGGTGAGAAAAAGAGTCTTCTTCATGTTGCTTATTGATGTACGAGAACTCGACTGATAAATAATAAATGTAATCTTAACCCTTTAATATTCTCTACGATGCCTTCAGTTGATCCACTAACAGTTGAACGGATCTTATATGCACCGTTTAAGGATTTGTATAGAGTTCAACTGGATAAAAGAACATGAAAGTTATATTTCAATTAAGGTGAAAATTCATTTATTATTATTGATACATTTTAAGCCCTTTAATTTAAGGTTTAAATTAAAGGTTCCTATAACTTTACTTTGTTCCTTAAACCATTAAACGTCCCTTAAAATAGACTAAATTAACCCTTAAACACACCAAACACCTTAAATCTGCCCTTACTTAAAAGAAAAAGTGCGAAACAAAAGTAAATCCCTTAAAAATCTTCTTAACTTTAAGACTTTAACAAATGAAGATTTTTTACACAACCAAGTGAAATATTTGACAAATAATGAATTCATGACTTTAAGGTGTTTTTAAGGTTAAGGGATTATTGTTGACAAATTCGTTTTAAAGGATTCTTAATCAGTTATCAGATATTTAAACCAGATTATTAATCTAAATTCTGACTAAAACATTAATGGACTGTAATAAATCTACCCTTAAAAACCTTAATATTTACAAAATAATATTACAGGTACCTCTTTGTTTGTACTATCTTCATAGTTTAAAGGTTTATAAAGAATAAAAAACGCATTTAAAGGGTTAACCATTAAAATCACCTTAAATCTCAAATTGACAGATCATTAACATATATGTTAAATATTCCACGTTAACATTTAAATCAGGGGAAAGTTATGAACCCTTAAAGTCTGCAGTTCTTCAGTGTTTTTAAGGGATTTAGTCACATTAAGGTGTGAAGGAGTCTGATGTGGTTTCAGGGTTAAACTAATAATTAAGAGTTTATTTTAAGGGTTTCTGTTTCACAGTTCCTTCACTGATCTTCAGGTAAAAATATGCGTTTAAAGTCGTTTCTAACAGAAAGTCTGAAGAAGAAGAACAACGTTCTTCAGATTATTTACACCAGAAACACAGAATATGTACAAAACTGCAAAAGAAGAAGTCTCAGATTATTTTAACCCCTCAGACCTCCGTCCAGCGTCAGAGTCCCGAACCTGAAGGAAACAGTCACATGATCACATGTTAGCCTAGCTTAGCACAAACACTGGAGGCAGGTGGAAACTGTTAGCATAGCTGCATCAGACTAATATAACACACTCAGAGCCACGCTAGCAGTTCCCCCCTGCCTGAAGTGTTTGTGCTAAGCTAAGCTAACCCTGTATGTAGTGAACACACCTTTCTAAGAAGTGGTTGTTCTCCGCCAGCTCTTTGACGACTCCTTCCATCTCCTCCTTCAGCTTCTTCATCCTGAAAAACATCAAGATATTAAGGTTTAAACATGTTTATTTACTAAATGACATCACAGGTAGCCTTTAATCTGTACCTTAAATTTAGTCATTTTAATGGTTAAAGGATATTTTTTTAAAGGTAAATATTTGATGTTATTAATAATAATAAAAGGGTTTTATCTCTTAAAATCAACTTAAACCTTAAAGAAACCCTTAAACTCATTCAGGAAGCCAATAAAAAGCTCTTAATGAATGAATGAAAG
>NW_027466490.1:927500-945000 GCF_050575085.1 Anarhichas minor
ATCCCAAATTCAGTATCTCAGAAAATTAGAATATTGTGAAAAGGTTCAATATTGAAGACACCTGGTGCCACACTCTAATCAGCTAATTAACTCAAAACACCTGCAAAGGCCTTTAAATGGTCTCTCAGTCTAGTTCTGTAGGCTACACAATCATGGGGAAGACTGCTGACTTGACAGTTGTCCAAAAGACGACCATTGACACCTTGCACAAGGAGGGCAAGACACAAAAGGTCATTGCAAAAGAGGCTGGCTGTTCACAGAGCTCTGTGTCCAAGCACATTAATAGAGAGGCGAAGGGAAGGAAAAGATGTGTTAGAAAAAAGTGTACAAGCAATAGGGATAACCGCACCCTGGAGAGGATTGTGAAACAAAACCCATTCAAAAATGTGGGGGAGATTCAGAAAGAGTGGACTGCAGCTGGAGTCAGTGCTTCAAGAACCACTACGCACAGACGTATGCAAGACATGGGTTTCAGCTGTCGCATTCCTTGTGTCAAGCCACTCTTGAACAACAGACAGCGTCAGAAGCGTCTCGCCTGGGCTAAAGACAAAAAGGACTGGACTGCTGCTGAGTGGTCCAAAGTTATGTTCTCTGATGAAAGTCAATTTTGCATTTCCTTTGGTAATGACCAGCACCTGTATATACAGAAGTTGAGCTAAATGTAAACAGACGTGTTTCCTCACATCAAACCTCGGACTCCTTTACGAACCAGCTCCTGATAAACCAGCAGAGACTCTGAGGTTTTCCACAGATGTCCAACGTCCCCCGCAAACGTCTGAAAAACAACAACAACAACATCATCATCATCATCATCAGGGCCGTCAGTCACAACGTTCACATATAAATAAAATAAAACATGATATTTAAAGTGTGTTTGTTTTCAGTTTAAATCTTCAGAAATATTCAATATTATAATAACACAGAAACATTAGTGCTGGTTGGTTAATGAACTTCTCTCCGTGTTGATCACCTTTGCGTAGCTAGCATCCAGGTCGAGGTCGTAGCGAGGCTGAACTTTAGGAGGACTCGCTGTGAACACAAAACATCACGAGTTCAAAATGTAACTTTTCTTCTTCTATCTGTGACCAGTAGATAGATGTCTTAACATCTATCTACTGGTCATGTCCTAACATCTATCTACTGGTCATGTCCTAACATCTATCTACTGGTCATGTCCTAACATCTATCTACTGGTCATGTCTTAACATCTATCTACTGGTCATGTCTTAACATCTATCTACTGGTCTCATGACCTAACATCTATCTACTGGTCATGTCTTAACATCTATCTACTGGTCTCATGACCTAACATCTATCTACTGGTCATGTCTTAACATCTATCTACTGGTTTCATATCGTAACATCTATCTACTGGTTTCATATCGTAACATCTATCTACTGGTCATGTCCTAACATCTATCTACTGGTCATGTCCTAACATCTATCTACTGGTCATGTCCTAACATCTATCTACTGGTCATGTCCTAACATCTATCTACTGGTCATGTCCTAACATCTATCTACTGGTTTCATATCTTAACATCTATCTACTGGTCTCATGTCCTAACATCTATTTACTGGTCTGATGTCCTAACATCTATCTACTGGTCTCATGTCCTAACATCTATCTACTGGTCTGATGTCCTAACATCTATCTACTGGTCTCATATCTTAACATCTATCTACTGGTCTGGCGCCCCATGTTGGTCTACGTACGGTCCTCAAAGATGAGGCCCACGGTGGCGACGGACTCCCGGCTGACGAGCATGATGGGATTGTCTCTGGAGGTCTTGGGGAAGTTCTGGGCCTGGCGGTTCGGGTCCAGGACCAGGCGGCGGCCCTCGTACAGCAGCTCCTGGTTGTGCAGCGGGATGCTGGTCCGGCGGGACAGAAGCTCCTGGAACAGCGCCGCCCTGTGGACACATGAGGAACTTAAACCATGCCTTTGGCTCAGTGCATGCCGGGATACGGTCTCCAGCTCTCTTATTGTCTCCTGATGAGAATAAAGATTGAAAATATAGAAATATGGGACTCATGGAGTTCTTAAATTAGTAAACAGATCAGCTTTTCTGTGTGTTTTACCAATAAACACCTTGTTTTAACAGATTTGATGAATAAATCTCATCTGTTGAAGCAGTGCAGAGTTTTATAAATTATTTTATATTAAACAGAATATCATTATATATAATATATACACATATATTATATACATTCTTACGTGTTGTACTCGTGGATGTACACGTGGTGCAGCGTCGCCTGCTGCAGACTGAACACATTGACGATGGTTCGGTGAAGAATGTCGTTTGTTTCAGCGAAGAACTGATCGAAGCCCCAACACTTCTCCTGATCCGCCTCCAGGATGTTAGCCAGGACCGGAGTCAGGAGGCTTTGGAGACCCCTGAAACACCAGAGACCAGGTCAGGGTCTAGGTCAGAGAACAGGTCAGAGACTAGAGACCGGGTCAGAGTCCAGGTCATAGACCATGTCAGGGTCTAGGTCAGAGACCAGGTCATAGACCAGAGTACTTCTACTTCTTTAAATACCTCCTCTTCTCTCTCTGAGGTACTTGTACTTCTTTAAATACCTCCTCTTCTCTCTCTGAGGTACTTGTACTTCTCTAAATACCTCCTATTCTCTCTCTGAGGTACTTGTACTTCTCTAAATACCAGCTCTTCACTCTCTGAGGTACTTCTACTTCTTTAAATACTTCTTACTTGGACAGACTGCATGAAACAGGCATCTCGGTGGTCCACTCGATCTTCCCGTTCTCACACTTCTGGTGTCCTGAGATCGTTCCGGACGGTTTCTCTGTGATGATTTTATACCTGAGAGACGACAACAAACAAGCTCAGCTTCCTGTTTCTTCTTCTTCTCCTCCTTATAAAGCAGCGGGACTCTTACATGACTTCCTTGTTCCTGCGTGGCCCTTCAAACGGTCTGAAAGGCAGACTGCCCGTGGCGGCGTGGTAGAAGGTGACCCCGATGCTCCACAGGTCCACCGTGGCTCCGTACTTCTTCTGGTGGTCTTTCCTCAGCACGGCTCGCTCGTACATGTCGGGGTGCTGCAAACACACGAAGAAGAAGAGTTCAACAGGTGACCAAACCCTCACCTGAACGTCTTCAGGTGGACAAGATGATACAACCTGAAGGATGAGAGCTGACGCTAATCTCACCAGGTGAGCCCTCCTCACCAGGTGCAGGTGAGTCCCTCCTCACCAGCTGACTCCTCCCCACCAGCTGAGTCTCTCCCCACCAGGTGACTCCTCCCCACCAGGCGAGTCCTCCCCACCAGGTGACCCCCTTACTCACCAGCTGACTCCTCCCCACCAGCTGACTCCTCTCCACCAGGTGAGTCTCTCCCCACCAGGTGACTCCTCCCCACCAGGTGACTCCTCCTCACCAGGCGAGTCTCTCCCCACCAAGTGACCCCTTACTCACCAGGTGACTCCTCCCCACCAGGTGAGTCTCTCCCCACCAAGTGACCCCTTACTCACCAGGTGACTCCTCCCCACCAGGTGAGTCTCTCCCCACCAGCTGACTCCTCCTCACTAGCAGAGTCTCTCCCCACCAGGTGACTCCTCCCCACCAGCTGACTCCTCCCCACCAGCTGACTCCTCCCCACCAGCTGAGTCTCTCCCCACCAGGTGAGTCCTCCCCACCAGGTGAGTCTCTCCCCACCAGGTGACTCCTCCCCACCAGCTGACTCTCACTCACCAGGTATTCCTCGGTGCCGTACAGAGACACAAACTGCTCGTCGTCCTCCAGCTCTCTGGCGGCTCCGAAGTCGGTGAGCTTGTAGACGGACCGTCCGTCCTCTCCGATCACTCGCATGATGTTTCCTGGTTTGATGTCTCGGTGGACGATCCCGTACTCTCTCAGGTGGTTCATACCTGCCACTGAAGACACACAACGGCCAATCAGAGAACACCTGGGAGACACACCTCCAACAGTACACAGGTATGGTAATAATTAAGAATCCCACCGACCCACGTCGTGGAGGACTAGGAGGAACTCGTCCTCAGGGAGTCCGTACGCATTGGAGGATTCCTCTAAGACGGTGTAGAGACTTCCACAGGGACAATACTCCATCACCAGCACCTTGTGACGTGTGTTAGACTGAAGAGGACACACCTTTATACTCTCTGAAGTACTCATATTCATATATATATATATATATATATATATTCATATATATATATATATATATATATATATATATATATATATATATATATATATTAGTGCTGGGCAACGATTACAATTTTTAATCGCGATTAATCGCATGATTTTTCTGCGATTAATCTCATTGTTATGCGCAAAATTCAATAATGAATTCAAAAGTAGTGTATTGTGCACTTTTATTTTAAAGTACTGCTATATGAACAAAAGGTCAATAACATTTGGTTTAAACACTTTAAACACATCAGGTTCTTGTTAGCAGCAGTATTCCCTTTACACAGCAGCAGTTATAACACAGTTATAATGATTCTGATCATAGATATTCAGCCGGTGTTCATAACTTTATCTTCATGTGTGTAAGAGATGATATTTAAATATACTTCTTGAAAACTGCAAACCTATCTACGTCATGTTTTTATGTTTGTTAAATTCTCAGTAGTGATAACTAAATGATGCTTATTATACATATTACAAACAAAACACTTTAAAAACTCTAAAACAATCATTTAAATGAATCATTTATTTTTTGCTTTTTGTGGTATTTAGGTCAGACACATATGCAATGCTGATTACCGTAATATGTGTGGTATTTGTTATAAATGTACGTTGGTACATAGAGGGTGATAAGAAGCTGTACTTGGAGGGCCTTAGGACCCAGGGGAATGTAGGTGAAGGAAACAGGAAGAGACGAAGAGACGCCACACAAACAGCTGTTCACCGCTCGCTGCCGGCCGGTCGGTTCTTGTGTTAAAAATGTCCGCTTAATAATAAATAATAAACTGCATTAACGCGCCATAAAATAGTTGTCGGCGTTAATTAATTAATGCGTTAACGCGATAATAACGCGTTAACTTATCCAGCACTAATATTTTGACTATATTGTCTTTTCACCGACCTCTTCCTCCACAGCGAAGAGCTTCACGATGTTCTTGTGGTTGAGTTTCTTCAGAACCTCGAACTCTCTCATCTGGACGTCCAGCGGCCTCAAGAAGCTCAGGTTGTTGAAGACTTTGACGGCGTAAAGGTCTCCGGTTTTCTACACAACAACAACAACACAAACACAGCTGAGTGAAAACATCCAGTGAGACATAAAACCTCAGATTCTAACAGAAGAAGTGAAAACTGAATAAATATAATTTAAAGGATTAAATATCCAGATGTCCATGTGACTCCTCCCTGCACTCTGATTGGCTGAGAGGTGAGTCATGTTACCTACCTTGTGTCTGCCCCGGTACACGTTGGCCGTGGCTCCCTGACCCAGCAGGTCTGAGATCAGCCACAGGTAGTTAGTGGTGCTCTGCATCCTGAAGGCTCAGCTGATCCTGGAGACAAGAGAAGACGATCAATATTAATATTAATATCAATACGATGAATGAGACATATATACCGATGAATACGATGAATGAGACAAATATACCGATGAATACGATGAATGAGACATATATACCGATGAATACGATGAATGAGACATATATACACCGATGAATACGATGAATGAGACAAATATACCGATGAATACGATGAATGAGACATATATACCGATGAATACGATGAATACGATAAATACGATCAATGAGACATATATCCCGATGAATACGATGAATACGATCAATGAGACATGTATACCGATGAATACGATGAATGAGACATGTATACCGATGAATACGATGAATACGATCAAGAGACATATATACCGATGAATACGATGAATGAGACATGTATACCGATGAATACGATAAATACGATCAATGAGACATATATACCGATGAATACGATCAATGAGACATATATACCGATGAATACGATGAATACGATCACAGACATATATACCGATGAATACGATGAATACGATCAATGAGACATATATACGATGAATACGATCAATGAGACATCTATACCGATCAATACGATCAATGAGACATATATACAGATGAATACGATGATTACGATCAATGAGACATATATAGCGATGAATACGATGAATACGATGAATACGATCAATGAGACATATATAGCGATGAATACGATGAATACGATCAATGAGACATATATACCGATGAATACGATGAATACGATCAATGAGACATATATAGCGATGAATACGATCAATGAGACATATATAACGATGAATACGATTAATGAGACAAATATACAGATGAATACGATGACTACGATCAATGAGACATATATACCGATGAATACGATGACTACGATCAATGAGAAATACCGATGAATATGATGAATACGATCAATGAGACATATATACCGATGAATACGATCAATGAGACATATATACAGATGAATACGATCAATGAGACATATATACCGATGAATACGATGAATACGATGACTACGATCAATGAGACATACCGATGAATATGATGAATACGATCAATGAGACATATATACCAATGAATACGATGAATACGATCAATGAGACATATATACCGATGAATACGATGACTACGATCAATGAGACATATATACCGATGAATACGATGACTACGATCAATGAGACATATATACCGATGAATACGATGACTACGATCAATGAGACATACCGATGAATATGATGAATACGATGAATACGATCAATGAGACATATATACCAATGAATACAATGAATACGATCAATGAGACATATATACCGATGAATACGATGAATACGATGAATGAGACATATATACCGATGAATACGATCAATGAGACATATATACCGATGAATACGATGACTACGATCAATGAGACATACCGATGAATATGATGAATACGATGAATACGATCAATGAGACATATATACCAATGAATACAATGAATACGATCAATGAGACATATATACCGATGAATACGATGAATACGATGACTACGATCAATGAGACATACCGATGAATATGATGAATACGATCAATGAGACATATATACCAATGAATACGATGAATACGATCAATGAGACATATATACCGATGAATACGATGACTACGATCAATGAGACATATATACCGATGAATACGATGACTACGATCAATGAGACATATATACCGATGAATACGATGACTACGATCAATGAGAAATACCGATGAATATGATGAATACGATCAATGAGACATATATACCGATGAATACGATGACTACGATCAATGAGACATACCGATGAATATGATGAATACGATGAATACGATCAATGAGACATATATACCAATGAATACAATGAATACGATCAATGAGACATATATACCGATGAATACGATGAATACGATGACTACGATCAATGAGACATACCGATGAATATGATGAATACGATCAATGAGACATATATACCAATGAATACGATGAATACGATCAATGAGACATATATACCGATGAATACGATGACTACGATCAATGAGACATATATACCGATGAATACGATGACTACGATCAATGAGACATATATACCGATGAATACGATGACTACGATCAATGAGACATACCGATGAATATGATGAATACGATGAATACGATCAATGAGACATATATACCAATGAATACGATCAATGAGACATATATACTGATGAATACGATGAATACGATCAATGAGACATATATACCGATGAATACGATCAATGAGACATATATACCGATGAATACGATGACTACGATCAATGAGACATACCGATGAATATGATGAATACGATGAATACGATCAATGAGACATATATACCAATGAATACAATGAATACGATCAATGAGACATATATACCGATGAATACGATGAATACGATCAATGAGACATACCGATGAATATGATGAATACGATCAATGAGACATATATACCAATGAATACAATGAATACGATCAATGAGACATATATACCGATGAATACGATCAATGAGACATATATACCGATGAATACGATCAATGAGACATATATACCGATGAATACGATCAATGAGACATATATACAGATGAATACGATGAATACGATCAATGAGACATATATACCGATGAATACGATCAATGAGACATATATACCGATGAATACGATGAATGACATATATACCGATGAATACGATGGATACGATCAATGAAGCCTCACTAGTTTCTGATTTGAACTCAAACATCAGCAGACGTTTTACTTTGAAATGATTTCAACGATTCACAGATTTTTAAAAGCTGATGATAAATGAATGGATTAAATAATTACTTATGTACAAAACCACATATTATTTATTCAGATATATTACATTTTTTTAATTTTTTAATTTCAGACTATTTTTATAGATATGTTTTATTTTGTCACAAGTTTATTATTATTGTTTTAATTGTATTAAGTTACATCTTTTATATAAGTCATATTTACGTATTTATTATTTTTATTCTTTACCGTTTATTCTTTATAATTTTCTGGGATTCTTTTGTAAAATGTCAAAAATCGGTAAAAACAGAAATAATCCAGAAAAAATATTAAAATAACAAAACATTATAATTCTCTTTTATTCTTATTTTAATAATTATAATTTAGTCTCTGTGCTGCTGCTGATGAATCAACACTAGTCTATTTTATTTTTTATCTAAAAATTATATAAATATATAAATAAACTTTACATCTCGCTACGTAACCTTTCCTTACGTCATGACGTAATGATGACGTATCTGTACGTACGTGGGAAACTCCCGTTTTCAGGCCCGAAAACAACAAAAAAAAACTCGAGACGTAAAAACACGTAAATATGTGTTAATTAATTACGTCAGCTAACGCGAGTTCATCGATTAATCAACATATATATTAATATCTCCGGTTTATCGGTTTAATATCATATTTATGTCTCATATCTCTTCATATTTTCACTTTCTCTTAACGGAAACGGACGCTAACCGTCACAAATCTGACCTAAATCACTACGTTTGAACACCGGGTCCGGTACCGACCACGTAGAGCTTCTTACTGGACCCGGTGATGACGTATCTTTACCGGTTTTATCCGTTAAAACCATTAGTTTTGTCTTTTGTTTATTTCCTCACCTTCTTTTCTGCTGCGGAGTTTTCTTCTTCCGCTGTTCCCTCACCACGTGACAGGAGCCGTCCAATCAGCGCACAGAGTGAGGCTAAAGGGGCGTGGTACAATTACCTTAATAACCACAATATATATATATATATTTTATTTAATGCATGAAATGTATGTTGCGAGTAAGAAATACATCATAATTTATTTTAGATTCTAGCCAATCATACACGCCGCAGCAGAAAGTATTATTATAAATATTAAGGAAAGATAAATACGTTTCTAAATACTCTGAATATGAACAGCAGATAAATATTTGTTGTTATTAATTAATGACATTAAATATCAGATACAAATATAATGAAATATAAATATTGAGATATTTTTGTCCTCTTTATAAAAATCACATTAACATTATATGAATATAAATATATAGAATATTATAATTATTCTATATTAATACATGTATGAAACGTAGCAGTAGAGGAGTTTTTAGTATTATTATTTATATATATATATATTATTAATAAAACCACACAGAAATAAAGTTCACTCACTTTATATTCAACAAAAAGGAAAATCATTTCATGAGTTACAGGTTTCTGGGGGCAGCTGGTGGGCTGAACAGGTCTACAGGTAAACTACAGGTCCAGGTGTTCATGTTTACAGGTAAACTACAGGTCCAGGTGTTCATGTTTACAGGTAAACTAGAGGTCCAGGTGTTCATGTTTACAGGTAAACTACAGGTCCAGGTGTTCATGTTTACAGGTAAACTACAGGTCCAGGTGTTCATGTTTACAGGTAAACAAACAATAATTAGTGGAACAAACAATAGCTTGATGGAGCACTGTGAGAGGAAACGAATGAATCCAGAAAACTTGGAGAAAAAAGTGCTTAAAAAATATACAAGTAATGACGACTCGACATTTTTACATTTCAACCAAAAACTAAAAAGATCAAAAGCCTGAAATCAGAGTAGCAACAACTTGTTTTGTATTTTTGATTGAGGGGATCGAACCTACGACCTTCTGAACCAACTGACACTTCTAAACTTTTTGTTCATAAAACTGAAAGATTTCAAACAATAAAAGTAATTTTCTCTTTAATGTCGTCTGTAAATAAAGACGTAAAATAAACTAAAACTAAAATGTTTTGACATTTGAGAAATGTTTGCATTTTTATAGAAATGTTATATTATATTAATATCCGTATTATAAATATTATTTGATAGCCAGCCTTCACACCTGTCATTTGTAATATTAGTACCTGCTGGTTTTATTGATTCTCTTAAATTATGAATTTGTACTTTTAAAAATGAAATAACTGATTCCTTTCAGATTCAACAGATTAAATATTTTGTTCTTTGACTTCAAACACATTTGATTAAGTTCATAAAAACTTTTAAAAAACGGTACAAATTATTTAAAAAATATGTAAAATGAGGTTAAAACAAGGAAACAAAGTCAGACTTCTATTTGTTTTAAAAAACAAATAGAAGTCTTGTAAAGTTTAAAGTGCAGACAAAGAGAAACGACTCCTAACGACGATGTGATTAATAAATAATAAATGATCAATAATTTGTTTTAGTTCATTTAGTTTCATTATAAACATTAAAACATCTTTCAGGACTTTGTTGGATTCAAACGATTATTTCTAGAAAATTACAAAAACTTAACGAGTGAAATTAGTATTCTAAAATAAAGAATATTCAAGCTGGTTTTCGTCTTTAAGTTTTTTATTAAATTGTTTCCAGTTTCATGTTCGACTGTTTAATTTAATATTGAAGAATTAATCTTGTTTCATAAAGTTTAGCCGAAAAACGTTTTATTCCTCAAAGTACCAAAAAAAACTTAAAATGTATAACGACAAAGTTCGAAACATCGTCAAAGATAATTTTACTGCTTTTTATTCAGAAAATATTTTAATTAGATTTTCTAATTACTTAAAAATCAGAAAAAAAATGACGAGATTATTTGAATGAATCACTGATTTTCTACAATTTAATATTTTCTAAAATGAGAAAAGATTAAATATTTCAGCCTGTTTGTAAAAATGAAAATCGTCTCATTAAGACGGATGATGTCATTGAAAAAATAAGAACAAAGTGTAAACATTAAGATTGTCAGATTAGAGATTCTGTTCACGGCAGGAAGTTAAAACGAGAAAATTACATTTATGTCGTCACGACAACAGAAAACAGATCGATGACTCATGAACACCAGAAACCTGGATTTGTTGATTTGTTGTTATTTGTTCTTCTGAGATTGTCGTTTGAACGTTTTGAGTGAAACTTTGTAGAAAAATATAACGAGTCGATATAAAAAAAAGACGGAATGAAAAGTAAAAGTAAAGATTTACAATGAATTTCTAAATAGTTTATAAATACGATATCTACACAATATGTGGTACAAAAATACTATCGAGCATTTCGTTAAAATAAAAACGTGACGATGAAGACGACAACTTTTCAGGCACGAGATCGAGTTCACGAGAAAATAAACGAGAAGAGACGACGTCGTCAATCAAAACATGACGTTTTGGTTTTTATCCCGATGAGTCATGCGACACCTGATCTTTGACATGTTTTAGTGTTTAGTACGGAGGCCCCGAAGGGACAAGAGCAAGAAGTAGTTTCTAGTGAGAAACAAACAAAAATAAAAACAAACAAACAAACAAACCAAAAGAGGCTGACTGTCTTCAGATTCAGGTTCCAGCAACACTTTCTGCCTCATGGAGAAAGTATGGAAGTCCATCTCTGACAATATGATGACAAAAAATACTTTAAGTCAAAATCACGAAAAACGTTCTCAAAACACAAGAAACATTCTAAAAATGACGACTTAATATCTCAAAATCATGAGAAAATCTAAAAAAGGACTGACGGGACCCTTTTGTGCATTTCCTGGCGTCAATGAACTTCCATACTTCAGGGCCTCCGTAGAGTTTAATCAAACGTATTGATCCTCTGCTGCCTCGTCAATACAGAGCACCTCCTGTTTGATTGATTAATAAATATGTTGTGTTATTGCTACATGACTCATCCACCAGACACTGTTTTCTAACTGAGGAGGTAAAACGTAAATCAAAGTACCGCGTTCTCCAGTTTACATGGTAACTACAGACACCACAGGGGGGCGCTCTCCTCCTCCTTTTCTTCTCCTGTTGATGTTTTTCATATTTGGCATCAGATAAGTTAAATCGTCCCTCTGTGAGCTTTTTGTCCTTCGGCCTCTTGTTCTCCCAGTTTAAGGCAACTTAATATTTGTGATGATTTTAATAAAACCTTTTCTTAAAAAAAATGTACAAATGTCTTAATACAAACCTCTATGACATCATCAGTAAACACTGTATAGAAAATATATAAATATGCTTTTCTCTTTTTCACTGTACAAATGTTTCCTCCTCTTCATCAGCCTCTTTAACCTCTTTTATGCACAATTGCTATTTACAGTGAGGGGGCGTGGTCTGTGGGGGCCGGGCTGTGGAGAGGTGCATTGTGGGTGCTCAGGAGGAGTCCGTGCAGGGCGATGGAGGCGGCGGGTAGAGGTGGTGAGAGTAGCTCCTCTCTGTGAAAGGAGAAGGAGGACAGCTCTCACAGTTCTCCTCAGCTGACAGGTACTGACTCCTCGGGGTCGGAGGAGGAGGAAGAGGCTCAGAGTCGTAGTTCAGGTCACTGGTGTAACCTTTAGCACCAGAAGAAGACTTCAGAGGAGCCCGACGGCCAGGAGTGTAGTCGCTGTCACACAGGTCGGTACTGCAGGGGGTGGTGGGGGGGGCGAAGTGACGGTACGTGTAGGGACGGTAGCTGAGGAAACACCACAGAGTAAGAAAACACCACAGAGTAAGAACACAAGTGATGGTCGCTGAGACAAAAAACACAATAATAAAAAATATATAGATAAGTAGAAACACCACAGAGTAAGAAAACGATTATATTAACGCGAGATAGTGAGAGACATAAACGCGAGATAGTGAGAGACATAAACGCGAGATAGTGAGAGACATAAACACGAGATAGTGAGACAAACACGAGATAGTGAGAGACATAAACACGAGATAGTGAGACAAACACGAGATAGTGAGATACATAAACACGAGATAGTGAGATACATAAACACGAGATAGTGAGAGACATCAACACGAGATAGTGAGAGACATCAACACGAGATAGTGAGAGACATCAACACGAGATAGTGAGAGACATCAACACGAGATAGTGAGAGACATCAACACGAGATAGTGAGAGACATAAACACGAGATAGTGAGAGACATAAACACGAGATAATGAGATACATTAACACGAGATAATGAGATACATTAACACGAGATAATGAGATACATTAACACGAGATAATGAGATACATTAACACGAGATAATGAGATACATTAACACGAGATAATGAGATACATTAACATGAGATAATGAGATACATTAACATGAGATACATTAACATGAGATACATTAACATGAGATAATGAGATATATTAACATGAGATAATAAGATACCTGTAGGATCTGTGAGTTGAGGGACTGTTGGAGGAATAACCAAACTCCATGGTGTACTGAGAGCGGACTGTAGCAGGAGACGGAGGAGGATTCAGGATCTGCAACAAAACAATATAGAAGACAATCAGCAGGTAAATAACTTCAGCATGAAGTAAATTTAATAATAAACTGTGTTGTTTCCACTGATATACTATTTAATAATAAACCACATGTCTCACCGGGGGGAAGTATGTTCTGATATAATATTAAATATTAAACCACATGTCTCACCGGGGGGAAGTATGTCCCCTTGGTGCTGGACGAGCTGCTGGATGAAGCTCCGGTCACGTGAGCGCGGTCGTACGGTGGTCCGCTGCTCCCGCCCATGATGCTGAGGGAGCCAATCACAGACTTCCCTCTGGACATACCTGTAGGTTTAAACATGCGTCAGCGTCACGTTCATTAAACACAATAACGTAGATACAGACATACGAGGTTAGTCCCACCTGGCAGCGAGCTGGACAGAGAGCTCGGATGAGGAACGTATCCCAGCGGCACCGACGACGGCCCGTGAACCACGAAGTCGTTGGTGACCGTCTCTCCGTCGTCCTTCATCTGAGGACAGAGGACGCGCTGACACACGAAGTACACAGCGCCCACCACGAACAGCGCCATGACCACGCCCACAATGGAGCCGATGGTGTTGTTGGAGGGAGGAGGAGGCTCCTCTGTCGGGTCTGACACCACAGAAGAAGAAGAGACATGTTAGAATACATCACAAGTTTCCTGTTCAAATCAACAACAACAACATCATACGCTTTTATTATTTTTAAGACACTTTGGTAAAACATAACGACAGAATTTATAATCAAATGTACTATTCCACCATGAATGAAATGAATAACTAGTTCATTTTTAGGGCCCAAGCACCGACAATGTCGGGCCGCGAGGTCCCTATTGAAACTGTAGGAATTATTATTATTATTCTCTCGAATTAAATGCCTTTTTGGGGGCTTTATCATGTCCCATATTTGGCGAGCATATCAGGACTGCGGGAAAATTTTATATTTTATGGGTCCCATGCTCGAGCATAACAAAATTGCTCCCTAGCGCCCCCTAGAAGTTGGAAAGGCAAGCTCCGACAGCCTGTATGTCCAAATGACTTAAAAGTTTACGGACATGAGCAACTGAATGAGTTCTACAAAAAAATCCTCTTGGGACCCTAAGCTCCGCCTACCAAAATTTTCCGCCATTTTAAATTTTGGGAAAAAAAGAAAAAATTCACTTCTCCTAGATCCTGGGTCTGATTGGTACCAAATTAGCTGTGAATCATTATTGGATCTATATCATCAAAAGTTAGGAAAAGCTTGTTGATATCCTATTGCATTAAAAATATATGGACCAATGAATATCATAGGGCGTGGCCTTCTACAGCAATATATATATAACTTCGAAACCATGTGGCCTATCCTCACGAAATCTGTAGCATATGTTCACATTGTGTCCTGTAACATGCCCTCACATTTTTATTCCATACAACCACTAGGGGGCGATGCAGTAATACTCCCATTTCTTTGCATTTTTAATCGTTTTCAGGCGTTGTACTTTAACAAACTCACAGAATTTATACGATCATCTTCAAATTTGGTCAAGATGATCTAAAGACATTAATGATGAAAAGTTACTAAAATGGTCTACTGACATTGAACGACCTTCGTTTTATGTGGCGCCTATGTCACGCACATTTCGTGCCGTTCGCCATGAAAGAGGAAGTTGTTGTAACTCCAAGGTACTTTATTCAATCTGCCCCAAACTTGTTCTGCATGATGCTGGTCCAGGCCTGAGCACATTTCTATGCCAACATTTTCACAAATTCATAGCGCCACCTACTGGCAAAAGGAAATGACAAGTTTTATACTTTGATGTACTCCGACTAAGAAGTTGCCCAGATCAGTCTCAAATTTGGTAAGATAAGCCGTAAGACATTGATGATGCTTCATCATGAATATTGTGAGTTGTTGTTAAACGCTGTTGCCGTGGCAACGCGTCATCCGCCATGAAAAATGAAGCTTATTTTTCTGTGGCTTAGGATGCTCAACAAGCCTTGGAACTTTGCACAGGTGTCATAGGTGATGGAAATAAATATTTCATATGGCTTTTTGGCTTGACCCTTTCAAATTGCCTCGATAGCACCCCCTACAAATATTCAAAAACGCAGCCCCAGCGCTATGTTTGACCTACATGTATAAAATTTGGTAGGCACATGTATCACATGAAGATTTAAAAAAAAGTCTCTTCGGACCATGCTCTAAAATTAACCGGAAGTTGGCCATTTTGATTTTTGTGTGAATTTTCCCTTGATTTCTAGTCGCTATACTTTAACGAACTCCTCCTAGGGACTTTGTCAGACACACTTCAAATTTGGTCAGTATAATCTAAAGACCTTTGCTATTAAAAGTTATTCAAAGCTTTACGTTTGATGGAATGGCGTAGCCGTGACGTGGCGGCCATTTTACGTGATTCGCCGTTAAACAACAAGCTGATGTAACTCCACTGGACTTGCTCAAATCTGCCCCAAACTTGCCATACTTGATAACAGTCATGGCCTGAGGATGTCTACAAGCCAATTTTCACTCAGTCATAGCGCCACCTACTGGCAACAGGAAAACAGCGTTATGTGACAAACGGCATCCGATTTACATGATGTGGTCTGCACTTGATGTAGAGCAACATAATGCATGTTTGCGCATGTTCTCTAGCGCCACATAGTGGATACAGTAAGTGGTGTAATATTTGCACTACATAATTTCCAGCGTCACACAGTCCACGCTGGAAAAATACGTTGAACTCCGGGACGCATTGTCCGTTGGTCAAAGACATTCACGGCCGCGTCTGCCAGCGTCCCGCCAGTACCCCCGAGACCTGGGAAGGTGCGAGGGCCCGTACATCGCTGCTTGCAGCTTTAATTTATAATTTATGTTTTTAAATGACCTGCACATTTGATAATTGAACATTTCTTTGTTCCTTTGTTTCTTGTAATGACAGCCTTGGTCCTCCATAGTAAACGATTACATGTATAAACACATGCTTATTATTTATTATTATTAAGTTTTATTATTTAGTTTTCTATAACTTTATGAAACTAAAGACGTGAACACTTAAAGAGATGAGCAGCATCCTGTGTTATGTTTTATTATTGTTAACAGTGGTGACGTAGTGTATCTAATATCTGTTAATAGACTCACAGCAGCCGATCTCATCAGAGTTGTCCGTACAGTCCATGTTGTGGTCACACTTCTTGTGCTTCCCGATGCACTGACCATTGGAGCAGGTGAACTGGTCCGGAGGACAGCGTACTGGGAGACAAACAGGAAGAGAAACACTGGTCACGTCCTCCGTTAATGTCTCAGCTCTCATGATGCTGCGTTCTATTCTCCGCTTCCCGTCTCTTATTTATTGAGTCAAAGTCGATCGTGAAGATAAACTCATGTTTTAACCCTCTGAACCCCAAAACCAGCCGGCGGGATTGAAACACGTTTTCTTTAAACAATCACCAAAACTTCACCGTTTATCAGTCATTATTGTGAGATTTTCATTTTTCCGACGGTCCTTGAACATATCATGTGCAACGACCGCTTTCGTGATAAAAAGCAGCCAAAACTGAGCTTTAAATGTGATATTTCATCTAAAACATTTTATTGTAAATGTCTCATTTAAAATCTCAACCCTAATAAAGAGTTCACTTTAAACATTAAAGTGTGAAACTATGACGTCATGATTGATTCATCTGAGACCAACAGTCATGTGACCACAAGGAGGAGACACTGACTGAACTACAGGAAGTGAACACAGA
>NW_027466490.1:955000-1095000 GCF_050575085.1 Anarhichas minor
AGGAAGGAGGTCGGAGCTGGAAGACAAAGAAGAACCGGGTCAGACCTGCAGGGTTCTGATGAAGAGCAAGATGTTCTCCACGTATTTAACCGGCCGCCTCACCGCTGCACGTCTTGTTGTCGTAGTTGAGGGAGAAGTGGGCGGGGCAGCCGCAGACGAAGCTGCTGACGGGCACGGCGAGGCAGAGGTGGGAGCAGTGTCCGTTGGTGGAGGCGCAGGCGTTCCAGCCGGCCTGTCTGGACGAGTGGAACACCAGGATGTCCATGACGTAGTCCAGGTGGCCCTGGATCACCGTGCGGTTCTGGCCGCTGGTCTTGTTGGCTCGCTCGATGCTGCGCTGGCTCCAGTCGGTCCAGTAGATGTAGTCCTGGTACTGGGTGAGGCCGAAAGGGTGAGGGAGGTCGTCTGCTATCACCTCTCGGTCCTGACCTGAGGACAGGAGTTGTTCATGAACAATATGGTGAAACATATTCATCATCAAAAATAAAACGGTTCCTTTACGAACTAAATCTGGAGTAAAGTTGAGCCAAAGTACAAAACAAACACGTGGATATTCTCTGAGATTATTAAGTCAAACAAAACTGTGGTTCCGACCAAAGGGAATTTTAAGGATATTTAAATCGTAAATTTATGAGAAAAAAACACTTGAAATTCTCATTCTTACGAGAAAATTACCTACAAATTTAAGAGAGATAAACTTTGATATTCTTGAGATTTTAGTCAAAAATCTAATCTAATCTCACATCAAAGTATTACATTTACGGGAAAATATGTTTAAATTCACGAGTAAAAACCTACAAATTCAAGAACCTTTAATATTCTCTGAGATTTAAGTCAAAATGTATGAGACAACAACTTTACATTTTGGCCTATAAGTTTTGAACCATAAGTCTCAGATGTTGTGAAACCAATTATGTTCAGAACATCTCTGGAAGAAAAGAGACTATTTCAGACTTTTAATGTTCCATCTTTTCTCTAAACGTTAGTTTCAAATCTAAATCAGACGCCACATCTGGTGAACATGTGGAGATGAAGACTGAGAGACCAACATGGTGCCGATCGTCTTCATTAACGTTTTAAAACAACGGGTTCCCACCGAGCATGTTGGAGGACTCGATGAGCGTGGTGTCCAGGTCGGTCCAGTAGAGGCGCCGCTCGGCATAGTCGATGGTGAGTCCGTTGGCTCGGCCCACGTCGGCCACCAGAGTGATCCGGCCCGTCCCGTCCATCGCCGCCCGGTCGATCTTTGGCTTCCCGCCCCACTCGGTCCAGTACATGTACCTGTGGACGGGAAACCAGGTCTTAGTGGTTCTCAGGTGAGTCTCTGGTCTACGACGGTGGGTTAGGGCATTGTGGGTAAAATATAGGGGTGGGAATCACCAGAGATCCCGCGATACGATATTATCACGATACTGCGATATTCTGAGTATTGCGATAACATAGGCATATATTGCGATTTATTACTTTTTTCAACTTCAAATTACGTGCCCAAAGGAAAACTGTCAACATGTTTTATCTAATGAGATAAAGTTTTCAGTCTGTTCATCTCACTTCAATCATTTTTATTGTAGTAAAATAAGATTGTCAAGCAGACAGACTGACCAACAATGTCATAAATGTTGCATGAACCTGACAAACTGAACTGTTTGTATTACTACATAGTCCAACTTAACTAAATGCAAACGTGTGGACTCAGTATATGAACTACAACTTATATAAGTAGGATATAAGAGTTATATAACTCAGTATAACTTGCAATGCGTGGACGTCATGGCAGAGGGACAGTTATGCGCTGCAGTCTCCCCATGTTGTGAGGCCAGATGTCTCTATCTTTGTTTTGACCAACTTCCTACCAATCACGCTGACCCGGGACCTTTCCTGACCTCACCAGAAAACAACTCAGCACCATCTAGTGGACTGAAAAAGCAATTGATTTGATTTTTCAAATTTTTAATAGTTTATATAATAAAAGATCGATACTTGCCGTCCATGTATCGATACAATATCGCCACGCAAAATATCGCGATACAATGCTGTGTCGATTTTTTCCCCCACCCCTAGTAAAATACATTAATTAATTAATTAATTACAGAGATGAGGGGTATTCAGAATTTTGGGGAGATTAAAGTTGTAAATTTACAAGAACAAAACGTGAAAAACGTGGATATTCTCTCACATCAAAGTTGTAAATTAACAGGATAATATGTATGAATTAACAGGATAATATGTATAAATTAACAGGATAATATGTATAAATTATCAGGATAATATGTATAAATTAACAGGATAATATGTATAAATGAACAGGATAATATGTATAAATGAACAGGATAATATGTATAAATTAACAGGATAATATGTATAAATTAACAGGATAATATGTATAAATTAACAGGATAATATGTATAAATTAACAGGATAATATGTATGACTTTACGGGGAAAAACTTAAATATTCTCTGAGATTAACTATAGGAGAAACAAATATTTTTTTGTTCCTACGATGGTCTTCATACTGGTCTACAGTCGTACTGATTGGTCTCCTCGTGGTTTTAGTTCTCACCCTTCAGCTGGATCCAGAGCCAGAGCTCGTGGACTGTCCAGGTCCTTCCAGACCAGGACCTGCCGGTGCTGCCCGTCCAGCTTGGCCACCTCGATGCGGTTGGTACCGGTGTCGGCCCAGTACAGGTTCTTCCCCAGCCAGTCCACCGCCATCCCCTCCGGGTAGTCCAGACCGAACTCCACCACGTGTTCCAGAGCGCTGCCATTCATGAAGGCCCGGCTGATGGTCTGCAGGGGGGACGAGGCAAGACCACGTTAGACCACGTACAGGTGTTCAGGTTCCATACTGAGAATCTGACTGAACCATATACGTATATATTAGTGCTGGGCAAGTTAACGCATTAATTAATTAACACTGACAATTATTTTATCGCGTGTTAACGCAGTTTTTTTATTATTATTAAGCGGAAATTTTTAACACAAGAACTGGCCGGCCAGAAGCGAGCGGTGAACAGCTGTTTGTGTGGCGTCACTTCCGTCTCTTCCCGTTTCCTTCACCTACATTCCCCTGGGTCCTAAGTCCCTCCATGTACAGCTTCTTATCACCCTCTATGTACCAACGTACATTTATAACAAATACCACACATATTACGGTTATTGCACTTTTGTTCATATAGCAGTACTTTTAAAATAAAAGTGCACAATACACTACTTTTGAATTCATTATTGAATTTTGCGCATAACAATGCGATTAATCGCAAAAACATCATGCGATTAATCACGATTAAAAATTGTAATCGTTGCCCAGCACTAATATATACACATACTCATTAAAAGATACGGTGGAGGAGAGTCTCTTCTCACCTTCAGAGTGATGTCGGTCCAGTAGATCCGGTTGTCGGTGACGTCGAAGTCGAGAGCCGAGGCCTCCTTGACTCCAGTGAGCGGTATGGCCACGTTGTTGTTGTTGGTTTCCAGTGAGATGCGTCGGATATCGGTGTGACGGGAGAAGAGCAGGAAGGCTTCGGGCACGATGCAGGTCCTCATGTCAGTGATGAGCTCCAGACCGATGGGACATCCGCACTGAACGCCCTGAGGCTTGTAGAGGCACAGGTGGCTGCAGCCACCGTTACTCTCTGCACACGGGTTGGTACCTGAGGGGGGCGGGGCCACAGGTGAGTCACAAGTGAGTCACAGGTGGGTCACAAGTGAGTCACAAGTGAGTCACAGGTGGGTCACAAGTGAGTCACAGGTGGGTCACAGGTGAGTCACAGGTGGGTCACAGGTGAGTCACAAGTGAGTCACAGGTGGGTCACAAGTGAGCCACAGGGTTCTGGTCAGTGGTTGAAGTTGTCGTTTTAGTTGTTTTTTTAGACTGTCTGGAGGAGTTTGATTTATTTTCTATAACAAATATAAATTGTTCTTTCTAGGTGTTTGTGGCTGATTTCTGACTACATGATGCAGGATATTTTTTCTGGATGATAATATTTAGTTAGTGTTGAGGATTAATTGAGTCACTTTGTTTATTTTAGATTATCAAAACCAGAAAGAACCCATCAGATGGATCAATCAGGGAGCTTTAGAGTAGCTGGTAGGACCCAGGTTAAGCTAAGCTAACTGTTAACCTCTGAATCCAATCTTTATGCTAAGCTAAGATAGCTGTTTCCAGCCTTTGTGCTAAGCTAAGGAAGTTGTTTCCATTCTTTATGCTAAGCTAAGATAGCTGTTTCCAGTTTTTGTGCTAAGCTAAGATAGCTGTTGCCAGTCTTTGTGCTAAGCTAAGATAGCTGTTTCCAGTCTTTATGCTAAGCTAAGATAGCTGTTTCCAGTCTTTGTGCTAAGCTAAGGAAGTTGTTTCCATTCTTTATGCTAAGCTAAGATAGCCGTTTCCAGTCTTCATGCTAAGCTAAGATAGCCGTTTCTTGTCCCGGTCTGAAGTTTTAACTGGAGCAACATCTACTGGAAGGACCAGCATGGGTCCTTCCAGTCCCATGCTGATCTTCAGGGTCCTGGTCTCCAGGGTCCTGGACTCACCGTAGAACTGGTGCACATAAGTGGCCTTGAGGCCCATGAGGTCCGGCAGCTGGTCGATGATAACCTCTCTCTCCGCGGTGCGTTTGTGGACCCGTTCGATGCTGCGGCGCTGCCAGTCTGTCCAGTAGATGAAGTCTCCCAGCAGAGTGAAGCCGAAGATGTGAGGAAGTTTGTCCTCCACCAGCACTCGTCGTCCTGTCCCGTCCATGTCCATCACCTGACAGACAGACAGGTAGACAGACAGGAGGGTGAGACACACCGAGCATGCTCACAAGAACACTTTAAGGAGAACACATGGTTAGAGTTCATGTAAAATATGAAGAGAAATAATAAAGACATGTAGAAATGTGAGGAATCTACAGACAAAACCTGCACCACCTCCGAGGCTCAGGTGAGGTCACGAGAGGAAAATAAAAACAGACAAGAACACGGAGAGATTGCGCGAGGACAGAAACCACAGAAGAAGAAAAGAGACCATTGTGTTTTCATTCTGACCGTCGACACCTTTAACAGGAACATATTCTACATTTACATTAAATATGATCTTTCTCTTTTCTTATTTTCATGGAGAAGATAGTTTTTGGATTAACTAAATACATTAGTTTCCTTATGTGGCGAAAAGATAAATCCACAATATTTATATAAAAAATGACCAAAACATGTTTCATGTTTGTTATTTATATCAGTTCATGTTAAAGCTGGCAGGACGTCCGACTCTGTGACCGACCAATCACAGCGAGGAATCACCGTGAAGCAGCAGAAGAACTACAAATCCCAGGTGAACTCACACTGATTCTAGAACTACAAGTCCAGGTGAACTCACACTGATTCTAGAACTACAACTCCAGGTGAACTCACACTAGTTATAAAACTACAACTCCAGGTGAACTCACACTAGTTATAAAACTACAACTCCAGGTGAACTCACACTAGTTATAAAACTACAACTCGAGGTGAACTCACACTAGTTATAAAACTACAACTCGAGGGGAACTCACATTTATTATAGAACTACAACTCCAGGTGAACTTACTGGTTATAGAACTACAGCTCCCAGGTGAACCCACACTTAAACTAGAACTACAACTCCCAGGTCTCCCCCTCACAGACCTCGATCTTGTCCGTCTTGGCGTCCCCCCAGTACAGTTTGCGTTCCTCATAGTCGAGGGCGAGTCCGTTGGGCCATCCCAGAGAAGTGTTGACCATCACCAGACGCTCCATCCCGTCCAGGTCGGCTCGCTCGATCTTTGGGACCTCGCCCCAGTCGGTCCAGTACATGTAGCTGGAGACACAGCCATTTTAACATTATCATTATGATTATTAATATTATTAATATTATTACTAACAGAGACACAGACAGGAAGTAGTGTAATAAAATGATTACTATCATTATGGTTATTATCATTATTATTATTACTAATAGAAACACAGACAGGAAGGAGCTAATTAACATTATTATTATCATCATTAGGATTATTATTAATATTATTACTAATAGAAATCTGATCAGGACTCTGATCGGGACTCATTGATCGATGGACTCACCCTGCCACAGGGTCCAGTACGATGGCTCTGGGCTCGTCCAGGTCTTCGGAGATCAGGATCTTACGCATGGTCCCGTTGAGCCGGGTCACCTCGATGCGGTCCGTCCCAGTGTCGGTCCAGTACAGGTTCCGGGCGATCCAGTCCACGGCGATGCCGTCGGGGTGGTTGACCTGAGACGTGACTACGAACTGGGCGTCGCTGCCGTCCAGCAGCGACCGGCGGATGGCCTTCACGTCGTCGTCTGTCCAGTAGACGTACCCGTCCACCGGGTCATAGTCCACAGCGATAGCGTGCCGGATGTCCTCCACCTGCAGGACGATGTCTGTGAAGTCCGGCGTGTCCAGAGAGATGCGGCGCAGGTCGGTCCGCCGAGCCAACAGCAGCATCTGAGTCGCACCTGAGGAGCAACGGGAAGGTCAGAGGTCATCAGAGGACAGACCACAGGGGGGCAGTAGGGATGGGTATCGTTAGGATTTTATCTATAGTAGTACTCTCATGGGCACTCATCGATACTCTCATCAACATTCGACACTCTCATTGGCCCATGTTGTCATGTTGTAATGTTGGTATGTTGTCGTGTCGGTATGTTCTCGTGTCCGTATGTTCGTATATTCTCATGTTGGTATGTTGGTATATCCTCATGTTGGTATATTCTCATGTCGGTATGTCCTCATGTTGGTATGTCCTCATGTCGGTATGTCCTCATGTCGGTATGTCCTCATGTCGGTATGTTCTCATGTTTGTTTTTATGTTGTTCATGTTCTCAGTTAAAGCTGAATTGTTTATGTGTCTTATTGTTGGAGGAGGAGGAGCTCAGAGAGAAACCCAGAAACAGTTAAAGCTGCTCAGTGAAAGGAGGCTTTGTCTGCAGGAGATCATGTGATCCGTCTCTCACAAAAGATTCTCCGCCTTCACTCCTCGTTGCTCTGCAGCCAACCAGAAACATGTAAATAAAGAGGGGGGGTTACCATGGCAACAGCAGGTCAAACCCAACGCTACCTTTAGCTTGTTAGCATTAGAACGTCCAGAGAGGAACGAAGAGACATGAAGCAACAACCTCACAGTTTAAATCAATATATATATACAGCTGATAGAAGGGTAAGAGCACAGTGTGATGATGTGTCCTCACCGTCTCTGCAGGTCTTCCCGTCCTCCAACAGCTGGACTCCAGTGGGACAGGCACACTGATAGAAAGGCTTCATCGGAGACAAGAGACAGAGGTGGGAACATCCTCCATTGTTCACCGAGCAGGGACTCTTCACTACTGTTAATGGAGAGGGGACGTTAAAGAGGACATTACAGACTCACTACTGCCCAGAGAGGACATTAGAGACTCACTATTGCCCACAGAGAGGACATTAAAGACTCACTATTGTCCACAGAGAGGACATTAAAGAAGACATGACAGACTCACTATTGTCCACAGAGAGGACATTAAAGAGTCACTATTGTCCACAGAGAGGACATTAAAGAGTCACTATTGTCCACAGAGAGGACATTAAAGAGGACATTAGAGACTCACTATTGTCCACAGAGAGGACATTAGAGACTCACACTAGGTTAATGTTAAAACCTAAAACACTCCATCTGGTGAAAGAATCCTAAACCTATGGGGACATTTAGACTCACGTATGTCTTGTCTCTTGGCGCTGAAGACGTGGATGTCCATCGGAGAGAAGATGTCCGAGTGGACGATCCGCTGCTCGTCTCCGGTCTGTTTCCTACAGGAGTGGATGGAGTGAGTGTTCCAGTCGGTCCAGAACAGAGTGTCCTCGTACAGGGTGAGAGCGAACGGGTGAGGAAGTTCTCCTTTGACCACCACCTCTCTGAAAACACACATCACCAGGTACATTTACTTCAGTATCCTTTAGAACAGAGGTAGCCAACACGGTGCCCGCGGGCACCCTGTCGCCCGCAGGGACCACGTGAGTCGCCCACAAGACATGTTCTAAAAATAGCACAAGTCACCATGGAGCTCCGTCTAAAATTGTAGTTGCTGTTCTTTTTCAATCAAAAACGCTTGCAGAGAGTTAAGAGAGTTGGGTACCCGGAGGCGCACGGCGGACAGCCAGGACGAGGCTGCCGCACCGCACTAGGTTTTCAGGTTCAGGACCGAAAAGGCCCAGACTAGAGGTTTGAACGCGGGCGCCCGAAGACGCTCGCGCGCCTCGGAGGGTTGGATCCCCCGCTCGGCTATAGACGAGACTGGTTACTAGTTTCTTCGTGGAGACAAAGGTACCGTTGGAAAAGCTGGTGTCGGTGACAACAGACGGGGCTCCCGCGATGACGGGCCGGCATGCAGGCTTCATTGCGCAATGCAAAGGTGACCCAGACGTCGCAAAATTTCTACATTACCACTGGATCATTCACCAGCAGGCGCTATGTGCAAAAGTAACCGGCTTTGATCATGTGATGATACAAAAATATCAGAGATGTGATACCTCTGACTTTCAAATGTTGAAACAGATTAACAGAAATAACAGTTGCATGTTTAAATATGTATGTGTAGCAATACCATCATTGTTGTGGAAATCATTATTAATAATTATTGTGAGGAATAATTAACTGACATGTGATCAAACAGTCTCTTCACATATACTATTATTAAAAGGTGATCTGTGCAACTTTGTTATTCAGGAAGTTTGTATCAAACAAGTAGCCCTTCGTACTACTCGGTACCCTTGAAGTAGCTCTCAGTTTCAAAAAGGTTGGTGACCCCTGCTTTAGAAGTACTTCAGTACAGTGAAGACAGTAGATGACATGTTGAGTACCTGGAGGACCCGTCCAGGTTGCAGCGGTGGATGAAGTTGTGCTTGGCATCGGCCCAGTAGATCTTCTCCAGCCTGTAGTCCAGAGTGAGACCGTTGGGCCAGTAGATCTCTTTATCGATGATCATGGAGCGATTCGTCCCGTCCATCCCGGCTCGCTCGATCTTTGGGATCTCACCCCAGTCTGTCCAGTACATGTACCTGAGGACACAGACGCTAACACTTAAAGGAATCATGGTGTTCATATATTTCTTGTATTGACAGCAGTCAACACTCGCAGGAGAGCTAGTGTTGACATCTTCACCACATGGGAGCGTTTAAAAAAATGCAGATATTGTTGTCTGCTTTTCAGGTGGCTGACACGACATATTTTCCGATGCGCGCTCTCTGTCCGCTGGTAGGAGCGTGCTCACCTGTGTGCGCGCGCACGTGTCTGTGTGTGCGCGCGCACAATCATGTCGGAACTCTGCCGTGCGCGATACAGAGAGCAGAGGAGAATTGAAAACGCACGACCATGTAGAGACAGAAATGAAATGCCGTCTGTAAATAAGATAAATAACATAAGACTGTTTAAAGAACACGGTGTAGACCTGTTCTATAGGAAAGGAACCTTAAATGACTTCTGTTGTGATCTGAAGCTATATAGAAAATACAATTAATCTAAATTAACTTGAGCTTCAAGGGGGGGCGGGGCGCCCCTCTAATATAATGGAAACACTGCAATCCGATCACTTCATTCATGGTAAAGACAACAACCGATCCGATCACTTCATTCGGAGAATAATAAGACCAGGACACAGTGAGACCAGGACACAGTGAGACCAGGACACAGTACAGTGAGACCAGAACACAGCATAGTGAGACCAGGACACAGTGAGACCAGAACACGGTATAGTGAGACCAGGACACGGTGAGACCAGGACACGGTATAGTGAGACCAGGACACGGTATAGTGAGACCAGAACACAGCATAGTGAGACCAGGACACAGTGAGACCAGGACACAGTACAGTGAGACCAGAACACAGCATAGTGAGACCAGGACACAGTGAGACCAGAACACAGTGAGACCAGGACACAGTGAGACCAGGACACAGTGAGACCAGAACATGACTAAATGAAACGTGTCAGTCACAAAAGACTTTCACCTAAATAAAAACAACAGAAGCTAAATAACTAGAACATGGTCCAGAATGTATCTATGAAAACTAATAATCAATGATCAGTATTCAGATGGTTTTATTATTATCAACACACTGAGTTCTGGTCTCTTTGATCTTCCATACTGAAGAGGATCAAAGAGACAATAAAACCCAAGAGATACATTTAAATAAAACTCATGAATACATTACAGACCTCCTTAACCTGAGTCCTCGTGGATCTACATCCTCCTGTGAGACCAGGACCCAGAGGGACCACAGAGACTACAAGTGAGTTACAGACTACAGGTGAGGAGGTGAGTTATATATATAGATTCACTGACCCACTCCCACTGGTCTTCATCAGGTCCACTACAGAGAGACTAGACCAGGACCCACTTTTCCCCCTGAACCAGGACTGAAACCCAGTCCCTCAGACTCACCCTCGTTCTGGATCCAGAGCGATGGCCCTCGGCTGGTCCAGCTCCTGCCAGAACAAAACCTTCCTCAAGGAGCCGTCCAGCTCGGCCACCTCGATCCGATTGGTCTCCGAGTCTGTCCAGTAGAGTTTACTTCCTAACCAATCACAGGCCAGTCCGTCTGGGGAGGCCAGACCTGGGACCACGATCTGGACGACGCTGGCCTGTGATCGGTTGAAGACGGTGCGTTTGATGGCCTCCTCGCTGACGTCGCTCCAGTAGATGAGACCCTGAGAGTAGACGTAGTCCACGGCGGCGGCGTCCTCCAGCCCCCCCACCACCACCGTGGAGTTGGCCTTCTCGTGGGCCGCGTCCACCAGCCGAAGGTCCCGTCGGTTTGCATAGAGCAGCAGGGGCACGCCTGGAAGAGGTTAACATCAATACACTTTAAACTGTGGAAAATACACAAAAATACACCGTTTAAACTGGAAAATATTCATTTCCATTGTGTGGATTTACTGTTTTCTATCAGAATAAAGGGAAAATATTTAAATGTTGGACGAACAAAACATTTAAAAACGAATAACCTGAAATAAATCATCACATTGATCAATAATGTAAATAGCCATAAACAGAATGTTGTTGGTTCCAGTGAGGTAAATATGAATAACATATTTTAATGTTTTTATGTGATCACAGCTCAGTAATCAATCAAACGGATCAGCTGTTATTGAGATAATCGATCAATCGATCGAGGCTGAAACATGAAGCGTCTTTGGTTTCATATCACAGATAAATTAATATATTTTGGGCAAAACAAAACAGACTTCTCATGTTTTCTGACCAACAGCTATTTAAATAACAGACAATAATCAACAGATTGATTGATGATGAAAGTAATCGTTAAATAACTTATAACCAACAGAATAAAGTCTGTATTTTACTTTTAGTTAATAGCAAATGACTTACAGTGAATTTACAGTTATTTATCTGACAGGTTTATTATTTCATTTATATGTTTTTAATATAAAAATACATCTTTTTATAAAGTAGCTTTTAACTTTACTGTATTTTTAAAGAGTCAAAAAACATCAAAACAATTCAGAATATTGTGGCTCATTATTAAATGAAGAATTAATATAAATAAAAATATAAATCTATAGAAATAAATGATATTAGTGTAGAATAATAAATAAAACAGATACTCAGTTTTATTTAGAAATCGGAACATAGTTAGCAAATTAAAGAAATTAATTATTAAATAAAAATAAAAGTGTAAATACTAAAAAAGGAGGCAAAGAATATAATTAAATAAAACAATAGGAACAAATCTAGAAACATTGATAAATAACTTTATTGTGTTTATTAAAGTCATATATTTATATTTAAATATTGTTGAATTATTATATCTCTTTAAAAAGAAGTCTGATAAATCAATTAATTTATATATAATAATATGAATAATAATAATAATAACATTATTAATAATAATAACAGTGTTACTGAGCAGAAATTACCTCAGCTAGCTTGTTAGCATAACAACATGAAAACATGAGCTGCTCCAGTTTGAATACAGATAAATGTGGTTCAATATGATTTAATCAATAATAACATAATAGTATCGATTAGCTCCGCTGTTAGCTAAATATCACATATGTATACATATAACGTTACAGCGAGCTGGAGGACTCGCTCGCGTAGCATTTGTTGTGCTAACTGCTGCTAGCAATGCTAATCTAAGTTATTACCACAGCGGATATCATGAATAACGGTGTTAAAATAAGACAGTTAGCATGCTAACTGCGTTAAAATAAGATGTAAAGTGTGAGGACAGGGCTCAGTGAGAGTTTATAAATATAAAAACATATACAAACTGAAGCTAACTGTGGATTATTTCGGCTCCTCCAGCAGTCAAACAGGCGAAGCAGCACTGATAGCATGAGGCTAACAGCTAGAGGGCCCTGATCCTCGGACCTCTCCACACACCTCCGCCCGTTAGAAGCCTCTTCTCCCGGCTGTTAACCAACACTCTCACACATCCCACCGGGAGGAACAAGAGGACTCGATGACAAACTCACCTCGTATGAGGAAACAGAAGCTAAACAACAACAAGCTCCGCAGCGCGACCCTCATCTTTCTCTTCTCTCGGCTCCTCAACGCGGAGCTCCCATCGCTGCTACGGCCGCTTATTGTCCGGGAATCAAACACGATGTTCGGGTTCAGATCTACGAGACGAGACGTTGATATGTCCCAAAGAAGTCCATCACGGCTCGATAACTGGTTTATTCTTTATTACATATTATGTATATTATATATACGTAAACCTAACCCACTGGATCAACTCTGTGTCTCACATTGTCCTGGAGGAGGTCCGTGGTCTCCTTCCGCTGAGGAAGAAACTCCTCCTCTTCTTCACATGACTTCACGTTAGTCTATAAAGGAACTCCAGCGCAGTCACGCGACTTCACGTTAGTCTATAAAGGAACTCCACCACGGTCACGCGACTTCACGTTAGTCTATAAAGGAACTCCACCATGGTCACGCGACTTCACGTTAGTCTATAAAGGAACACCACCGCGGTCACGCGACTTCACGTTAGTCTATAAAGGAACTCCACCATGGTCACGCGACTTCACGTTAGTCTATAAAGGAACACCACCACGGTCACGCGACTTCACGTTAGTCTATAAAGGAACTCCAGCGCAGTCACGCGACTTCACGTTAGTCTATAAAGGAACTCCACCACGGTCACGCGACTTCACGTTAGTCTATAAAGGAACTCCACCACGGTCACGCGACTTCACGTTAGTCTATAAAGGAACTCCACCACGGTCACGCGACTTCACGTTAGTCTATAAAGGAACTCCACCACGGTCACGCGACTTCACGTTAGTCTATAAAGGAACTCCACCATGGTCACGCGACTTCACGTTAGTCTATAAAGGAACTCCACCGCGGTCACGCGACTTCACGTTAGTCTATAAAGGAACTCCACCGCGGTCACGCGACTTCACGTTAGTCTATAAAGGAACTCCACCGCGGTCACGCGACTTCACGTTAGTCTATAAAGGAACTCCACCGCGGTCACGCGACTTCACGTTAGTCTATAAAGGAACTCCACCGCGGTCACGCGACTTCACGTTAGTCTATAAAGGAACTCCACCACGGTCACGCGACTTCACGTTAGTCTATAAAGGAACTCCACCGCGGTCACGCGACTTCACGTTAGTCTATAAAGGAACTCCACCATGGTCACGCGACTTCACGTTAGTCTATAAAGGGACTCCACCGCGGTCACGCGACTTCACGTTAGTCTGTAAAGGAACTCCACCACGGTCACGTGACTTCACGTTAGTCTATAAAGGAACTCCACCACGGTCATGCGACTTTATTTTAGATATTTTACAATTTAATTAACCATCAGAATCACTAGTTGGAGTCCCATTTTTCTGCTGTTTGCTTTGGAGCGAGCTGCACATACCGAGGAGTTGAAGTCAGCTCAGACTTCATGTATTTGTAATGATTTTACATGTTTATGACTGTGACTCATTGAGAAGAATGTTTTCCATCACTGAGTGAGGTCTTTTCTGCAGAACACCCACTGCTCCGTCTCCTCTACACACACACCCAGTTAACTCCCAGTACCCCCATCTCCTCCACTGTTACACCAGTCTGCTTCCCAGCAGGCTGCCTGACAATGTTACTGTAATGAGCTCCCTCTCTCTGACTGAAAAGTGCAGGTTGAAAAACATGTTGGCACACTTGGGCAGAGTCCAGCTCATAGCTTTAGTTATTCATACACCAGCTTCAATATTGGTTTGTGCAGTTCAACACTAAAATGTGATTTTAAATGCAGCTCTGTGAGGATTTACTTGAGCTAGATGTTAACTAAACCTGCAAATAATATATATATGTTATCATTTGGTCTATAAAACATCAGAACATAGAGAAATTAGGATTTCCTCAGACTCTATTTGTCTAAAACCAAAATATATATTTTTTATTTATCATGTTCAGACAAAAGCAGCAAATTATCACATTTGAAATGATGAAACAATGCAATATTTGGATTTTATTTTTTAAAGAATGACTTTATTATTATCAGTAATATCATCAAGAAGCTGAAGACTCATTTTCTGTCAATCCGCTCATGAACTATTTAAATTCTTCCACTTCAGATGCAATGAAAGCACAGATAAAGGGACCTTTGGTGCTCCTTGATGTAGCTTCACATGTTCGCTGTGTTTCAGAAGTAAATCAAGGATTCTTCAAGGACTTCATTGGATTATTGTTTCTCAGTGAATACAGATACACACATACATGTGCAGAAGGATTTCATCACCAGCAGCCCGTCACATGTGAACAGAAGGAACATGAAGTGTCCTCCACACAGTGACTCGTTTTATATGCGACGTGTTGAACCTTCACTCGTCACAGTGAACAGAGAGCAGCTGAGGCTGATGATGCTGTTCAACACTGAATGAAGTGACTCATGTCACCTGTGTGAACTCTGTCTTCTTCATCAGCTGCTTCAGCTTCACGTGTTGGACAACATCGCCATCATGCGGACAGACGGAGCAACAGCAGCTTCACAGGCTTCAGTTACATTTAGAAAAGACCATCAAACCAAATTTTTCTGTTTTTGTAAACTGAATCAAAGGTTTTAAACACATAAATACAGGTTTTAAACATATAAATACAGGTTTTAAATATATAAATACAGGTTTTAAACACATAAATACAGGTTTTAAACACATAAATACAGGTTTTAAACATATAAATACAGGTTTTAAACATAAATACAGGTTTTAAATATATAAATACAGGTTTTAAACACATAAATACAGGTTTTAAACACATGAATACAGGTTTTAAACATATGAATACAGGTTTTAAACATAAATACAGGTTTTAAATATATAAATACAGGTTTTAAACACATAAATACAGGTTTTAAACACATGAATACAGGTTTTAAACATATGAATACAGGTTTTAAACACATAAATACAGGTTTTAAACAATAAATACAGGTTTTAAATATATAAATACATGTTTAAACACATAAATACAGGTTTTAAACAATAAATACAGGTTTTAAATATATAAATACAGGTTTTAAACACATAAATACAGGTTTTAAACATATAAATACAGGTTTTAAACATAAATACAGGTTTTAAATATATAAATACAGGTTTTAAACACATAAATACAGGTTTTAAACATATAATTACAGGTTTTAAATATATAAATATAGGTTTTAAAGACATAAATACAGGTTTTAAACATAAATACAGGTTTTAAACACATAAATACAGGTTTTAAACACATGAACACAGGTTTTAAACATAAATACAGGTTTTAAACATATGAATACAGGTTTTAAACACATAAATACAGGTTTTAAACACATGAATACAGGTTTTAAACACATAAATACAGGTTTTAAACACATAAATACAGGTTTTAAACATAAATACAGGTTTTAAACATATGAATACAGGTTTTAAACATATGAATACAGGTTTTAAACATATGAATACAGGTTTTAAACACATAAATACAGGTTTTAAATATATAAATACAGGTTTTAAACACATAAATACAGGTTTTAAACACATGAATACAGGTTTTAAACATATGAATACAGGTTTTAAACACATAAATACAGGTTTTCAACAATAAATACAGGTTTTAAATATATAAATACATGTTTAAACACATAAATACAGGTTTTAAACAATAAATACAGGTTTTAAACACATAAATACAGGTTTTAAACATATAAATACAGGTTTTAAACATAAATACAGGTTTTAAACATAAATACAGGTTTTAAATATATAAATACAGGTTTTAAACACATAAATACAGGTTTTAAACACATAAATACAGGTTTTAAACATATAAATACAGGTTTTAAATATATAAATACAGGTTTTAAACACATAAATACAGGTTTTAAACACATGAACACAGGTTTTAAACATAAATACAGGTTTTAAACATATTAATACAGGTTTTAAACACATAAATACAGGTTTTAAACACATGAATACAGGTTTTAAACACATAAATACAGGTTTTAAACACATAAATACAGGTTTTAAACATAAATACAGGTTTTAAACATATGAATACAGGTTTTAAACATATGAATACAGGTTTTAAACACATAAATACAGGTTTTAAATATATAAATACAGGTTTTAAACACATAAATACAGGTTTTAAACACATGAATACAGATTTTAAACATATGAATACAGGTTTTAAACACATAAATACAGGTTTTAAACAATAAATACAGGTTTTAAATATATAAATACATGTTTAAACACATAAATACAGGTTTTAAACAATAAATACAGGTTTTAAATATATAAATACAGGTTTTAAACACATAAATACAGGTTTTAAACACATAAATACAGGTTTTAAATATATAAATACAGGTTTTAAATATATAAATACAGGTTTTAAACAATCAATACAGGTTTTAAACACATAAATACAGGTTTTAAACAATAAATACAGGTTTTAAATATATAAATACAGGTTTTAAACACATAAATACAGGTTTTAAACACATAAATACAGGTTTTAAACATATAAATACAGGTTTTAAACATAAATACAGGTTTTAAACATAAATACAGGTTTTAAATATATAAATACAGGTTTTAAACACTTAAAAACAGGTTTTAAACACATAAATACAGGTTTTAAACATATAAATACAGGTTTTAAATATATAAATACAGGTTTTAAACACATAAATACAGGTTTTAAACACATGAACACAGGTTTTAAACATAAATACAGGTTTTAAACATATTAATACAGGTTTTAAACACATAAATACAGGTTTTAAACACATGAATACAGGTTTTAAACACATAAATACAGGTTTTAAACACATAAATACAGGTTTTAAACATAAATACAGGTTTTAAACATATGAATACAGGTTTTAAACATATGAATACAGGTTTTAAACACATAAATACAGGTTTTAAATATATAAATACAGGTTTTAAACACATAAATACAGGTTTTAAACACATGAATACAGATTTTAAACATATGAATACAGGTTTTAAACACATAAATACAGGTTTTAAACAATAAATACAGGTTTTAAATATATAAATACATGTTTAAACACATAAATACAGGTTTTAAACAATAAATACAGGTTTTAAATATATAAATACAGGTTTTAAACACATAAATACAGGTTTTAAACACATAAATACAGGTTTTAAATATATAAATACAGGTTTTAAACAATCAATACAGGTTTTAAACACATAAATACAGGTTTTAAACAATAAATACAGGTTTTAAACACATAAATACAGGATTTAAACAATAAATACAGGTTTTAAATATATAAATACAGGTTTTAAACACATAAATACAGGTTTTAAACACATGAATACAGGATTTAAACACATAAATACAGGTTTTAAACAATAAATACAGGTTTTAAACACATAAATACAGGTTTTAAATATATAAATACAGGTTTTAAACACATAAATACAGGTTTTAAACAATAAATACAGGTTTTAAACACATAAATACAGGTTTTAAACACATGAATACAGGTTTTAAACAGATAAATACAGGTTTAAAAACAATAAATACAGGTTTTAAACACATAAATACAAGTTGTAAACAATAAATACAGGTTTTAAATATATAAATACAGGTTTTAAATATATAAATACAGGTTTTAAACAATCAATACAGGTTTTAAACACATAAATACAGGTTTTAAACAATAAATACAGGTTTTAAATATATAAATACAGGTTTTAAACACATAAATACAGGTTTTAAACACATAAATACAGGTTTTAAACATATAAATACAGGTTTTAAACATAAATACAGGTTTTAAACATAAATACAGGTTTTAAATATATAAATACAGGTTTTAAACACTTAAAAACAGGTTTTAAACACATAAATACAGGTTTTAAACATATAAATACAGGTTTTAAATATATAAATACAGGTTTTAAACACATAAATACAGGTTTTAAACACATGAACACAGGTTTTAAACATAAATACAGGTTTTAAACATATTAATACAGGTTTTAAACACATAAATACAGGTTTTAAACACATGAATACAGGTTTTAAACACATAAATACAGGTTTTAAACACATAAATACAGGTTTTAAACATAAATACAGGTTTTAAACATATGAATACAGGTTTTAAACATATGAATACAGGTTTTAAACACATAAATACAGGTTTTAAATATATAAATACAGGTTTTAAACACATAAATACAGGTTTTAAACACATGAATACAGATTTTAAACATATGAATACAGGTTTTAAACACATAAATACAGGTTTTAAACAATAAATACAGGTTTTAAATATATAAATACATGTTTAAACACATAAATACAGGTTTTAAACAATAAATACAGGTTTTAAATATATAAATACAGGTTTTAAACACATAAATACAGGTTTTAAACACATAAATACAGGTTTTAAATATATAAATACAGGTTTTAAACAATCAATACAGGTTTTAAACACATAAATACAGGTTTTAAACAATAAATACAGGTTTTAAACACATAAATACAGGATTTAAACAATAAATACAGGTTTTAAATATATAAATACAGGTTTTAAACACATAAATACAGGTTTTAAACACATGAATACAGGATTTAAACACATAAATACAGGTTTTAAACAATAAATACAGGTTTTAAACACATAAATACAGGTTTTAAATATATAAATACAGGTTTTAAACACATAAATACAGGTTTTAAACAATAAATACAGGTTTTAAACACATAAATACAGGTTTTAAACACATGAATACAGGTTTTAAACAGATAAATACAGGTTTAAAAACAATAAATACAGGTTTTAAACACATAAATACAAGTTGTAAACAATAAATACAGGTTTTAAACAATAAATACAGGTTTTAAACACATGAATACAGGTTTTAAACATAAATACAGGTTTTAAACAATAAATACAGGTTTTAAACATATAAATACAGGTTTTAAACAATAAATACAGGTTTTAAACACATAAATACAGGTTTTAAACAATAAATACAGGTTTTAAACATATACATACAGGTTTTAAACAACAAATACAGGTTTTAAATATATAAATACAGGTTTTAAACAATAAATACAGGTTTTAAACACATAAATACAGGTTTTAAATATATAAATACAGGTTTTAAACAATAAATACAGGTTTTAAACAATAAATACAGGTTTTAAACATAAATAAAGGTTTTAAATATATAAATACAGGTTTTAAACAATCAATACAGGTTTTAAACACATAAATACAGGTTTTAAACAATAAATACAGGTTTTAAACACATAAATACAGGATTTAAACAATAAATACAGGTTTTAAATATATAAATACAGGTTTTAAACACATAAATACAGGTTTTAAACACATGAATACAGGTTTTAAACACATAAATACAGGTTTTAAACAATAAATACAGGTTTTAAACAATAAATACAGGTTTTAAACACACAAATACAGGTTTTAAACACATGAATACAGGTTTTAAACACATAAATACAGGTTTAAAAACAATAAATACAGGTTTTAAACACATAAATACAAGTTGTAAACAATAAATACAGGTTTTAAACAATAAATACAGGTTTTAAACACATGAATACAGGTTTTAAACATAAATACAGGTTTTAAACAATAAATACAGGTTTTAAACATATAAATACAGGTTTTAAACAATAAATACAGGTTTTAAACACATAAATACAGGTTTTAAACAACAAATACAGGTTTTAAATATATAAATACAGGTTTTAAACAATAAATACAGGTTTTAAACACATAAATACAGGTTTTAAATATATAAATACAGGTTTTAAACAATAAATACAGGTTTTAAACACATAAATACAGGTTTTAAACAATAAATACAGGTTTTAAACAGGTCTGTGTTTTGAACCAAGGGGACATTCTTTCGCTACAGCAGCATTTATGGTACAGGTAAATAAAATAACAATATAAATGCAATGTAAAAATGAAAATGCACAATATATACAATTAAATAGAATAATATTAAATTAACTGTTAACTAACTAAACTAACCAGTAGTGCAAAGATTGAACCAAACAACAAACAAAGAACAGAGTAGCGTGTCACAGTCGTGTGACTGATCTGTTCAGACGTGATTTATTTAAAGTCTTATTTCAGAATGTTCTCCTGTATCTGGAGCAGTCTGTCCCTGCAGGAGGTGCAGAGGGTGGTCCTGGTTATCCAATATGAATAACAGTTTCTTCAGTGTCCTCCTCTCCACCTCTTCTAGACTGTCCAGTTTGCAGCCCATGATAGAGAGTCAGAAGATAAAATCCACAAATTAAGTAAAAACAAGGATTTTGATGGAAAGTCTCAATTCTGAGAAACAAAAGTTGTGAAAATGACACAAAAGGTTAAATATATGAAAAATGACTTCAGATTACTCTAAATGATTGAGTCAGAATAAAGTCTGAGTGAAATGATGAAACTATCTATACACACATATATATATACTGTATATATATATATATGTGTCTATAAATTACATTCAGAGAACGAAGGTTTGTGTGAATGATGAATTATGAAACACAAAACATCCTTTTTGTATTTTAAATTAAAGGTAGTAGAGTTTAAGAAAAGTCTGTAAAGACACTTTCAAACCAGAAATTCGAAATCTAGTGAAAATCATAAACTATATAAACTATAAATAACTGGAAATAAATCAGATTTTTAGGTTTAACTTTCATTTTAATTTTGAACAAAAAAAGTCAAAATATTTAATGAAAATTAATATGAAAATTAGATGAAGAGAAAATGTATGAAAGATAGAAATCATAAATACTGTAAATCAATAATCTATACTTAAACACGTTAAAAAATCACATTTCTTTATTCTTTACAAGAACAAAACATCAAATTTCCAAATATATGCAAAAGCATCACTTCACAAAACAGGACCGGACTGTCACCATCGTTAATAATAATAATAATAATAATCAATAATCAGAGCAACAGAAGAGAAGAGCAGTCAGTGTTCATCAGGCGACTCTTCATCATCATCATCATAGGAAAATAGTGAAAAAGAAGCTTCAGAAGATCATATTTATCAAAAACACACAAAAGTGCATCAACGTTCAAAAGATCAATAATCTAAATCTTCATCATCGTGTGAAACGATTTACAAAACCAGCACAGTGAGTTCAGAGGAGGACATGCAGGAGGAAGTCATGATGAAGAGGAGGAAGAAGAGGAGGCTCCTCATTGGCTTCCTGAGATTCAGGGAATAATAATATTGCAGTTTATTCTTTGTGTTCAAAGAGAAATCAATCAGCTGATCAGGAGTCAGTTCATCAATAAAACATCAAACGCTTCTAGTTTTACTGAGAAATCGTTTTTATATCGTGATGTTTTTTAAACTTTTATTATTATAACTTATCTTTTGACTGAATAAATAACGAGAATAATCTGAGAAAAAACATCTTAATAGAATGAAAACAAGAAACGTTTGATGTTATAACGAGAAACAAATATTCAGTTTATCCCGTCTTCAAAAGTGAACGTGAGAAAAAAGATGTGACGACAAATGTGATAAAAGACACAAAGTTATGGTGATATTGAAATTCTATATAATTGTTTTCATCGTGATGTTTCTTGATTTGTCATTTGGTGCATTTTTATTTGTGGAAATAACCAAACAGGATAAAATATCTGTTTCTTTTTAAATCGACTGTATGACAATAAAAACACAGTTTATTGATATGAAGTCATTAATGTTCTTTGTGACGACGCATTCTTCAGATAAGTTTATTGACGGTTTGTCATTATTTCTCATGACCGCACAGGTTCCATTATCATCGTTATACCACGAGTGTAACGATGTAAATAAACTGTGCGGTTATGAAACACAACGAACACCCTTCGGCCAATCAGGGTCGAGTATTCTCCACGTAGACATTCCCTTATTGTTTTATGTGGTTAACAATCTTAAAAGAACTCATTTTAATTCTTCAGCTCCGTCACACCTCGTAGTGAAGGTCGTTGAGCTCCAGTCTCGTGTAGTGCCGTCTGTCGAAGGACTCCATCGCTTTGCGGCCCCCGACGGCCAGAGCCAGCGTGAGCACTGCGAGCCCGAGCACCATGAACGCCACCACGCCGCTCTTCAGCGCGCCTCGCGTTGCCGACGATGTCGCCGACGATGTCGCCGACTTCCCGCGGCCGGCGCTGGAGTTCTGGAGGGCCTGGTCGGACTGGACGGCGCCTTTGGGGACGATTACCAGACTCGCTGCTGGAGTCGTCTTCGTGGTGGACAGATCAGTGGTGGTGGTCGTAGCAGGAAGAGGAGTCGTAGTGGTGGTGGTGGCAGGAGTAGTAGTACTAGTAGTAGTAGTACTAGTAGTAGTAGTACTAGTAGTAGTAGTAGTAGTAGTGGTGGTGGCAGGAGTAGTAGTAGTAGTACTAGTAGTAGTAGTTGGAGCAGGAGTAGTAGTAGTGGTAGTAGTGGGAGTTGTAGTTGTAGTAGTTTCAGTGTTGGGCAGTGGTTTGTCAGTAGTTCTTGGTGCAGCCTCCCTCTTGGCCGTGACAAAAGGAAGTGATGTGGTGGAGCTCTGCGTCGGCCGGGTGAAGGTAATGGTGCCGACGGGATGAAGCTTCACTTTCTTGGCTGTTTTGTTTTGCTTTTTACTGGTTTTGTTTGGCTTCTTCGTGGTGGTGGCTGCAGTAGAAGTAGTTGTAGAAGCTGCTGTTGTAGTTGTAGTTGTGGTCGTGGTGGGTGCTGGAGTTACCGGAGGCATTGTGGCGATGATGATGATGAATGGAGGTGCTGTAGTGGTGGCGGGAGCTTGCGTGGTGGTGGTTGTTGTTGTGGTGGTTGGAGCCGTGGTTGGTGTGGTGGTTGGTGGTGTTGTTTTTGTACTTTGTGTGGTGGTTGTTGTGGTGGGTTGTGTGGTTGTTGGTGTAGTTGTGGCCGGTGTGGTGGAGGTGGTGGTGGTTGATCCCATGGTGGTCATCATGGTTAAGGGTCTCAATGTGGTCGGATGAATCAAACCTGTGAAGAAACACAGTGAAATGTTAAAGCAAAGAAACAGGAAGCTGAACTTCAACATCACAAATATACCTGAGCAGGTAGTGTTGAGATTTCACCGTGTGCTCTGAACAAAGGGGCCTGCAGAGCAGTCAAAAGCCTGATTTGAGTTTAAGATAACACCAAAGCTCCAGGTCTGAGGTCTCATTGGACGAGAGCCACAGCCTCCACAGGACTTCCTCTGCCTGTCACTGAAACCATAAAACTCTGAGCCATTCCACGTGATTCGATTCGCATGCAAAGAGGCACAGAAACAATGTTGCTTTTGAAGAAACCCTAGGTCATAGTCTTAACTCTGCTGGACGAATAGAAGAGAATGGATAACTTCTATGCCCCGTTCTCTCACCGTTAACGTCCACATTTTGCCAGTCATAAGGAAGAAGAATCCCCTTAATTTCCGAGGATAAACTCTCTACCAAACAGAGAGTTTATCTCCGCGCAGCTGGAAGCTCCGGATCCCGAGTTTAACCCAGAAATTCGAAGAACCACATCGACTGCTACGAAGTCATCTCACAGTAAGAGGCTTGTGTCTGGGCAGAGTTTAGGTCATAGTGTGTTTATTACCTTGTTTGTTTTGTTTTAAGTTTATTGTTTTGTTATAACGTGTTCTTGGGTGTTTATGGACCGCCGAGTTCCGTTAGCGCTGCGAAGAACCTACTGTTGTAATAGTGTTGTGTTAGATCATCACTGTAAGTGAAGTTGGTAACTGTTGTTTTATCAGTTCAAAGATCAGAACCGCGGCCGAATCTAAGTTCACCAGTTAGGTTTCTGCGTGATAGAGAAACAATCTCTGTATTTTGCCGTGGTGGTGAGGATCTGCCTTGTTTTGATCAATGTTATTAAAACTTAATAAACTCTGTTATACTTTAAAGCAGGGGTCTTCAAAGTTTTTCAGGCCAAGGACCTCCAAACTGATAGAGAGATGGAGCAGGGACCCCCGACTATATATAGTGTATAAAATTGTGTTTTATATTAAATGGGCCTAGTACCGTGTATACCTCTTTATTGTGCATTCAATACTAAGCTATTCAAATAATACACAGGTTCATATATTCATGTTTTTATTCCCTCTTAAACACGAGCCCTATTTTTAGGCCTCTGCTCGAAAATTGCATACCCATACTAAAGAGAGAGTAGATCTCTAACTACAAGGTCTATTTAATACTTTTGATGGTATAATACAGGTAACACTTGTGAGATGTGTTGAGATGTGTAAATATTGTATATATGTTACTGGTTAATAGTGAATGAAGATGGAACACAGCTCAAATTGAAATTTTTCAGGTTCACCTGAAAAAAAAGCACTTGTATTGAAATTATGTCTTTGAAATAATGCAGCTGAAAGCCTAAACAGTCTCCCAAATCATAGCACAACATGCCAGTAGTCCCTAAAAAAGATTTGGCTTTGATAAAGTGAAGCAAACAAAAGTTATAGAGTTTATTGTGTCAGAGAGGTCGCGGGAGGTCAAGCAGATTTGTCATTTTGGAACCTGTTCCATTGTACTTTTATATACTATATAACTATATATTTCACTTGTTGTATCACTACTAGTATTCAATCTATCCAAATACAGCAGTTTGGCATCATTTTGAGCTCTCATATCTCTCCTCCATGGAATTTTCTCGTCTCTGTCTGTGTCGATGGAGCCCTTTTTAAGGCCTGTGATTGGCGGATTTCATCATGTGACACCTCGTTAGACCCGGATGAATGTCAGGAAAGCAGTAGGCGGGTTCTTGAGTAGATTGACAGATTTTTTATCCCAATCCATGCTGCGCAACCCCCATGCGTAAAATGATTCGCCGAACACTAGAATCCCGACCATTTTGTGATAGTTTCACCCAAAAACGCCATTTTCTCACACACACACACAGTGAATGAGAGGAAGAACACGGCCAAAATGGATTACCGTCAATTCCCAGCGTTTTTCTTCAAGAAAATCACCTCAAGGTACGATGCGTTTACATTTTTTTGCTGTGGAGCGGTTTGTTGTTTGTTGGCTTTCTGGATGTAACTTTTTAATGGTTTCACGGAGAGGAATGTGGAGGATATGACTGGACTCGTGGTCGAATCCTCGTGCTTTCTGATGTATGCAGCAGCCATGATAGCGGCCAGCGTTGTGATGGGAGATGCAAACGGAGTGCATAGGTCGCCGATTCGTGGCGAAAAATACGTGATATTCTGGTAAATCTTCTAGATATGATATTAGTTTGTGTATAATTGTGTTTGCAGTGTGTGAAATGGCTGGTATGATGATTTTGCCCAGACTTTTTTCGTTAATTCGGTATATAATATGTGTGGAGCATTCATTATATTTGTTTATGAAAAGTGCATTCTACGACACACTACCACGCTAAACGGTGTTGCTCGAACCCCAAATGGGGCTTGGTTTTGTGGCGCTTGTTGGCTGTAGGATTCTAATGGTTTCACGGAGAGAAATTCTGAAGATATCTGTGGACTCTGTGTCGAAAGCTCGTGCTTTTTGCTTTCTCGGTTAGCTGTGTTAGCGGTTAGCATTTTCTTTGTTCAGCTTTTTACGGAGTGGATGGCCGCAGAGTCATGCTGAAAAATCCGTGATATTGTGGTACGTCTTCTAGATATGATATTAGTTGTGTATAATTGTGTTTGGAGTGTGTAAAAAGTGACTTACATGATAGTGTATACATGTATATATGTATACATGCAAAATATTCGCTCTCGATATGTACATTTTTTCGACGATTTTTGCTACGCCACTTGAGCACGAAGCCCCCAAATTCGGGGGTGTCGTGTTTAAGAGGTACATGTGCAAGGTAGCTACAGTGAGTAGGGAGGCCGTGCCACTGCCATTTATAAACATGCCTTGTCAGCTGATACTAATGCCAATATCAACATTGTCTGTCAATTGCATGATAATCATGCATACAAGCTATTCAAACTGATGTTTTCATTTTAAACATAAATGTGGAAACGAAAAATGAGTGATGGCCTATTAGTGCTACTGCCATGCATTAACATACCTGTTATCTTTCATACAATACTGAACTATTAAAATAATGGACATATTCATGTTTAGAGAAAAAAAGAAAATTACATTTTATTTTTATTTTTTAAATTGTCTAATCAACCAAAAATTTCGGGGACCCCCCTGCAGTACCTCCGCGGACCCCCTAGGGGCCGCGGACCCCCTGTTGAAGACCTCTGCTTTAAAGAGCAGTTTTCTGTGATTACTCTGCATCTGCATGTGTATTGTGATTATAGTTGGATATCAAACCTTCACTATTCATTCTGAATGTGTAATAGTACTTTGACTATTGACCTTATGAGTGAATACTAATTATGAGACTTAGTTTATAGTTTGGTTATTGGTCCCTATTCTCAGGGTGGTGCCCCGTTATTATTAATAATCGTTAATAATCTTACTGACATTAATAATTATATTGATGTGAATCATTTTTCACATTTGCTGTTAACCAAATACGCTCGTGATAGATCCCAACAGTAGTGAACAGAGTACCTGAGCGGGTAGAGAACAGAGTACCTGAGCGGGTAGAGAACAGAGTACCTGAACGGGTAGAGAACAGAGTACCTGAACAGGTAGTGAACAGAGTACCTGAACAGGTAGAGAACAGAGTACCTGAACAGGTAGTGAACAGAGTACCTGAACAGGTAGTGAACAGAGTACCTGAACAGGTAGTGAACAGAGTACCTGAACAGGTAGTGAAAAGAGTACCTGAACAGGTAGTGAACAGAGTACCTGAGCAGGGAGTGAACAGAGTACCGGAACGGGTAGTGAACAGAGTACCTGAGCGGGTAGAGAACAGAGTACCTGAGCGGGTAGTGAACAGAGTACCTGAGCGGGTAGAGAACAGAGTACCTGAGCGGGTAGTGAACAGAGTACCTGAGCGGGTAGAGAACAGAGTACCTGAACGGGTAGTGAACAGAGTACCTGAGCGGGTAGAGAACAGAGTACCTGAGCGGGTAGTGAACAGAGTACCTGAGCGGGTAGAGAACAGAGTACCTGAGCGGGTAGTGAACAGAGTACCTGAGCGGGTAGAGAACAGAGTACCTGAGCGGGTAGAGAACAGAGTACCTGAGCGGCTGAACTCACCTTTGTAGATGTCGTAGGTGTTGATGCCGTCCTGAGCCTTCATTAAAGGACAGTCCTGCTCCGTCTGACAGTGGAACAGGAAGCAGTTATCTTCCCCGGCGTGTTTGTTGGCGTTGAACACGGCCATGTTGCATTTGGCGCCTTCAGAAACACAGAAACAGTGGAGAGAAGTTGAAGGTTGTGTTCTATACGATGGAGTTTATTGATATTAGGGGTGGGGGAAAAAATCGATACAGCATAGTATCGCGATATTTTGCGTGGCGATATTGTATCGATACACGGACGGCAAGTATCGATCTTTTATTATATAAACTATATAATACATTTTTTTCTTTTTAAATTACTAGAAACATCAAATCAATTGCTTTTTCAGTCCACTAGATGGTGCTGAGTTGTTTTCTGGTGAGGTCAGGAAAGGTCCCGGGTCAGCGTGATTGGTAGGAAGTTGGTCAAAACAAAGATAGAGACATCTGGCCTCACAACATGGGGAGACTGCAGCGCATAACTGTCCCTCTGCCCTTGACGTCCACGCATCGCAAGTTATACTGAGTTATATAACTCTTATATCCTACTTATATAAGTTGTAGTTCATATACTGAGTCCACACGTTTGCATTTAGTTAAGTTGGACTATGTAGTAATACAAACAGTTCAGTTTGTCAGGTTCATGCAACATTTATGACATTGTTGGTCAGTCTGTCTGCTTGACAATCTTATTTTACTACAATAAAAATGATTGAAGTGAGATGAACAGACTGAAAACTTTATCTCATTAGATAAAACATGTTGACACAGTTTTCCTTTGGGCACGTAATTTGAAGTTGAAAAAAGTAATAAATCGCAATATATGCCTATGTTATCGCAATACTCAGAATATCGCAGTATCGTGATAATATCGTTTCGCGGGACCTCTGGTGATTCCCACCCCTAATATACATATATACATATATATATATATATACATACATACATATATATATATATACATATATATATATATATATATATATATATATATATGTATATATGTATATATGTATATATGAAGATGCACAGGTAGAGCTGGTAGAGCTGGATGTGATGGGTTTCAGGTCTCAGGTAGTCTCACCTGGTTTCACGTCCTCTGAGCAGCAGGCGAGGACACAGTCCCTCTCAGACCGGACCACGCGGGCGTCCATCGCCGTGGTCGGCCTGTTCAGCGCCTGTCTGAGGTTCACGATGGCGCTCTGGTGTTGTCTGGAGAAACACGTCTCCGGCTCCACGCCGGACACAGGAAGTGATGTCATCAGCAGCAGGAGCAGCAGATGCACCGCGGCGACGGGCGGCCTTAGAGTCCACGATGAGGACAGAGTGTTCGCTGGAGGAGTCATGTTCACCTGATGCTGATTAACTGAAGTCAGAAATGAAGTGAAACTAAAATTATTATTATTATTATTACGTAACATCACAAAACATTAGAAATGTTTTTTAAGACATTAAAAGCTCATCAGTTTGTCTCTGAGACGGTTTTCTGCTGCGTCAGCGTCTTCAGAACAAACAAACTAAATTAGTTCAATCTGAGGAGTAAAAATAGAAATCTAAAAATGAACACGACTCCTTCAGGAGACAGAAAAAGAAGCTTCTATTTTTAGATCTTCTGAGAGTGGACGAGGTCGGTCGGGTTTTAAAGACGGAGATTTAAAATCAGATGAAATAAAAGTTGTTCAGAACAGAAACTCACCGAAGAGACGCTGAGATCCGTCCTCCATCTGGAGGTCCAGAGTCCTCTGAGCTGGACTTTAGTCTCCTGTGAGGACAGAGGCTCATTATGTCTCTTATCTCCTTAAGAGACACTATCTGACCCATTATCAGAGACCTGCACCCGGTTCAGACCTGCACCTGCTACTGCCCTACAGCCCCGCCCCTAAAGTATCCCCTGCTTTATGGTCTATTAGAGACCTGTCAATCACTGTGTAGCCCCGCCCCTAAAGCATACCCTGCTTTATGGTCTATTAGAGACCTGTCAATCACCGTGTAGCCCCACCCTAAAGCATCCCCTGCTTTATGGTCTATTAGAGACCTGTCAATCACCGTGTAGCCCCACCCTAAAGCTTACCCTGCTTTATGGTCTATTAGAGACCTGTCAATCACTGTGTAGCCCCGCCCTAAAGCATCCCCTGCTTTATTGTCTGTTTGACTCTAAATGGACCATAATGTACTAAATGAACATCATGCTGTATTGAAGAAGACTTGAAACTAGAGATTGAGACCATAAACTCATGTTTACAATGTTTACTGACGTAATAAATCAAGAGAGAAGTAGAGTCATTTTCTCATAGACTTCTATACAACCAGAGGAGTCACCCCCTGGTGGACACTAGAGAGAATGCAGTTTTAACACACGAAGAACCAGAGGTTTGTCTCATTCTAAACTTCTTCTATTACTCTTTTAAACCTTAACCTCACCAGACCAGATCAACAGCTTCTTTATTACCTTTCACAATAAAAGCCTGTTCACCAGAAGGAACTAAAAGTTACTCAATTCAGCATTTGGCTAAAAAGGAAACTCAATAAAATATGAATTGTATTTTATACAACAGTTTACATCAAACAGAGGACACAATAGCATTGTAGTAGTTCGTCCTCGACACAAACCTTTTCAAACTTTTTCGTCATAAATTCACATCTCAGTATGAACAGTTTAATCTTTACGTCCTGTAGCGTAAAGGCTGTAAGTGTATATTTATATTTATAATAATATCTTTACCTTTCTGTCACGCTGAAGCAGTTATCTTTATGCTCTATAACACCAGACTCTATTGACAAAAACGGTAATTTTACCTCAATCTTTGTGTTATTGTGTGACTTTGGTGTTTTAAAGGTTTGATTAAGTTTAGCTTAATTTAACTGATTATTTAACTAAAATTCGTCACTATAATGATGACAGGATATTGTTATTTTTTTACGTACTTTTGACATTCTTGGTCTTCCATACAGACGCGTCTCTATCGGACACAATGAGCTGCTAGCTTAAAGACAAAGATAAAGATAACGTTATTAAACAAGGCGGTGAAAAGCAGCTAAAGTCTGGTAAACAGCATCACGACGACAGACAGCTGGTTCCTGTCTTTGTGTCTCTGGTCTCTTGTGGTTTATTCCCAGTAACACCTGCCGCTCACACGGCTCTCTGTACTGGTGTTAATGCCGCTAACGTGACAAGATAATACAACGATAATAACCGGAACATAAAGCGTCGTTTTCCCGCCTAAACTCCGCGGTTCTACCTGTATTTACTCAGATTAAGTCGCGTGCATCATCATGGATCCGTCGGTCCGTCGATGAGTCCGGTGAAGAATCCAGTTAAACCGGTTCAGTCCGAGTCAGAAGCTCCACTATCCCGAGACGACCCGAGTCAGAGATCCTCCCGAATGAAAGACGAACCCTTTAAATGTATGAATGTGTAAATGAAATGATGAGTATTATTAAGCGACTCCAGGAGGATGAACTAGATCACGTGATGGCTGATGAGAGGAAGAAGAAGCAGAAGAAGCTTCAGTCTTCTGACCCATTTTAGTCTTTGTCCTCTGGAGGGGGTTATCACTGATCACATGATCAATAACTGATCACATGATCAATAAAATGTTTATGAACATTAAAGATCAATAATACCTTTAAACACTGTTATAAATAAGAATCTCTGTTAATAACAGTTTATATTCAGGTTCATTAATAAATAAAGAAGAAGAAAAACACTGTTCAATTGTACGGAAGATCATTAACGGTTGAAAATAATAAACATGAGATACTAAGTTAAAAATCATGAGATAGTAATATTAGTATGAGATGTATGGAAAAATGAAATACAATTTAAATTCATAAAACGACAGAATTATGAGGTACTAAGTCAAAAGTGAAATATTAAGTAACAATGTTTACATTTGTAATGTTTTGGGGAAAATATTAATACAAATAATGACTTCAGTAAAATGTTTGACATACCGGTAGAAAAATTATGAAATTTTGATATAAATAAATAAATCTGTTAATGTCAGCAGTTTATATTCAGGTTCATTAATAATTAAAGACAATGAAAGAAAAACACTCAAGACAAAAGTATGGAAGATCATTAACATCTAGAACAAAACAAAAGAACATGAGATATTCGGTCAAAATTATGAAATAGTAATATTTGTATTAAATGTATAGAAAAAATAGATGAAATGTTAAAAACATAAAAAAGTCTAAATTATGAGAAACTAAGTCAACATTTAAATATTAAGTTAAAATAATTACGTTTGCAACATTTTCAGGGAAAAATATTAATAAAAATGACTTTAATTTAAAATGACCTCAGTAAAATGTTTGACGTAATGGGAGAAAATTATGAAAGTTGAATTAATGTTTCTATTTTTGTGGTCTCATGAGGAATGTGTGATGTCACAATATTAGAAAGAAACAAAGAACAGGAAGTTAAAATCAGCCATGAATAAATAATATATATACACATACAGTAGAGATAAATAAATATAGATACTTATATATATATATAAATATATAGATGTATATAAATATTAATATTTTGTCACATGATCAGAATGAAACAAACAGGAAGTTAAAATCAGTCTTGAACGGTTTAATAAAACAAAGAGTCGGTTAATGTTCTCAATGATTGTTTTTACAGATTTTATGTATTTATGACGTAAACAAACTTTGACATCACGTACTATTGTGACAGTGAATCTATGGAAGAAAAACAAAACTAAACTCCAAAATATGTAAATTATGACAAAACTCAAAACAACATATTTAGTGTTAAATAGTTAAATTATGAGACAGGACTTTAAATTATTATCAGTTACTGAATCTAAATGATCAGCTCTGTGTCATAATTTTATCAAAATTATGAGCGAATATTAATAAAAAAATCTTCACTCTTTCTCAAAATGTTTACCTAAAAAGATGTTTTGACTTTGAGCCAAAATGATTTTAAAAGTTTAATTTAATAAACATTTTAATGTCTTTTAACATTTAGTTTGACTCACTGAGAACTTTGACTTGATAAATGAAACATGTTCAGTATCTTATGTGAGAATGGTTCTGGTGGTCCTGGTCTTCAGCCTCTTGGATCTTTGTCTTCATAGAAACATGAACATTGGTTCAGAGTTCAGCTCATCATTTCCACGTCATCCATCTCTTGGTCCTCCGGAGGTCCAGCTGCTCTCTTCTTCTTCTTCTGCTGCTGCTTCGTCTTGGTTGGATCCGATGAGGAGTCCTGCTTCTTCTTCGGTGGTTCTGCTTCGACTGAAGAGAAGCATCAGAGGAATTTTAAACAACTTCAACAAATATTGATGATGTGAGTTTATAATAAATATCTAAAGAAAGACGTTGAATCAGTAAAGTCAACAATAGTGATTTATTTAAGACTTTCTGCCGTTCAAGAAAGAATATTTGTTTACAAATAAATAATAAAGAAATGTTTTTCTTTAACAAAACAATAGAAAAGAGCCGATAAGAGTATTGATAATAGTACTAGTATTGATAATAGTACTAGTATTGATAATATCCTAACGATACTCATCTCTACATGCACACGGTCATTGAACGCATCACGTGTGACGAACACTTCCATCAGAAAGAGGAGAGAGGGGAGAGGAGAGGAGAGAGGGGAGAGAGGAGAGGAGAGGAGAGAGAGAGGAGAGAGGAGAGAGAAGAGAGAGAGAGGAGAGAGGAGAGAGAAGAGAGAGGAGAGAGAGAGGAGAGGGAGGAGAAGAGAGGATGTTAATATTTAAATAGTTTAATATTTATAACATGTGGAGCCTCCATTTTATTTCCAACATTAATAACACTTGTAGACACTTAACATGTTGGATGTATTGATTATATTGTTTTACAATTTTTGAAAAATAAATAATCAAAGAATTCAACTTGTTTTATTTCTTTTTAATGATGAATGTCATAATAATTGTTATTCTGCAGTAAAGTCATGTTCTATTATCTCTACTTCTACTCATGATGGTTCTGTTTCTATAGAGTATATCTATATTATATATACTCTAGATATATCTATATAGATATATCTATGTTCAGCGGGTCAGTCAATGTTTTAGGCGCCACTGACCTTCCATACCGGCCTTCTCTGTCTGCATGTGCTGAAGTTGTTTCAGAAGTTTTCTCTTCTTCTTTCCAGACAAAGTGATGTTCGCTCGCTGACTCGACCTGAAACACAAACACGTTTATTCTCCGTCTAACATCAGAAGAAGAAGAGACTTCTGGTTCTATTCATCACGTACTTCCTCTTCTTCAGGTGGTGGACGGTGATCAGACCTTCGTCCACCACGGCTCCCACGATCAGATGTCTCTTCCTCTTCTCTCGGCTCAGAACTCGACGACGCTTGAAGACGTTCTTAGCGAGTTCCTGCAGAACGACAACAAAAAGAAAAACTTGAACAACGAGACGGATTTAATATTCAGGTCGTCAGAGAAAAACTGAAGAATCATCTCGAGTCCTAAACTTGATGTTTGAGTCACTTTTTACTCTGAGAAAGTGACTCAATATACATATATACAGTATATATATATATATATATTATATATATATATAGTTAACATGCAACGAGTTAAAAAGCAGCATGTGCAGTGTGGCGGCCAGTCCAGCAGAGGGCAGACTGACCACAGAGACAGTAGAATTATAATATTAATATATAAATGTAGTTTGTTCTTCAATAAATCAAATGCCTCAAAGATCAGCTATGAATATAAATAAATGATAAATATATGTCGATCTTCACAACAACAACACATCCAGGAGCCTCAAAGACCGTTGTATATTTTTATTTTACCTTTATTTAACCAGGTGAAGTCCTTCGCTTTACATATTAAAAGTTAAAATTTAATTTCATTGTTTGAAATGATAAGAAAGTATTAATATTAATACGTGTGATGCCGTCAAATTATACAAAACGGGAGGAATGTTTGAATGTTTACCAACAAACAAAAATAAGACGGTTCAAACAAAAACAAACAAACACGTCAGTAAACTATTAAATAACTATGTCCTGTTTAAAGTCATAAATATTATTTATTTACATCCAAGAAACTTTTTAAAAACAACACAAGTACCTCAAAAAGGACAGTACTTGAGTAAAAGTATTTTGTGTACTTCCATCACTGTAAGAGAATATTTGACAAAATACTTTTGTGTTCAGATATATTTAACAAAATAATAGCTCATATTATTAATATAAATATATATAAATGTGACTTAATATCATGAGAAGTACTCTGATCCTTTACTTGAGGAAAAGTAATTTTACCACAGTGTAGAAATACTCAATCAATATATACTCAAAGTAAAAGTACTCTATGCAGAATGAGTACTTTTAAAACTGTATAAAATAAAAGACACAGACTTTATAAAAAGGCAGTAAAATAAATGTATCCACATGTTAGCTTCTAGCTGTTAGCTTCTAGCTGTTAGCTTCTAGCCGCTAGCTGTTTAACTGTCCGGTTACATTTCGTTCTTCTCTGTTTAAAAGCGTCATCTTCTCGGAACTTTCTCGTCTCATATCGACATTGAAAGTTGTTTCTTATTGATATTAAAAGTCGTTTCTTACAGTTTTCGGTCTGTTTATTTTTCCTCCTGGAGCCATGTTGGTCTCACGTGGGAAGAGTTGAGCTTCTTCTTCTGCTCTTTAAATTACGGTCAGACCTCCGGACGGACGGCTCTTTACTGCCCCCTCAGGTCTGTCCACGCATTACAACCACAGTGATAAATACAGACTAAAATACTCATGAGTAAAAGTGATGCAGTTTAATTAACTGCTTTTATTTGTATTTATATCATTGAAGGAGAGTTTCTGTGAAATGATCAAAAAGCCAATAAACAGTTTAGCATTGAAGTAAAATAAGTAAAGAAGTATTAGCAACTAAATGTACTTGAAGTATCCAAAGTAAAATACTTAAAGTAATCATAATACAGAGGCACTATATCATCACCATATTTATTATATTATATTGTTTATATTACATAATAATAGAAAATATATAAATAATAATATTTATTATTATTGTATGTTTTATATGATTATTTTAGCTCCATCTACCACAGTAGTTCACATTTAGACGTCACAATACAAGTATTGATCGCTGTGATTGTCTCATTGTTCCTCAGATAAACATTGTGTTAACCCTAACCCTCTAAAATCATCAGAGAAGAAACTGAATCTACAACAGTTAATCATCTGAGACAACATGAAAGGACTCTGAGGGTCTGGGATCAGTTTTAAACATTGCTTATGTTTATATTTTGGGTCATGAAGAGTTTCAACATTTCCTTTGATTTAAAATCAGACGGGAAATCAGGCCGAATGACTCCTCTGATGGAAAATGTGGTTCCATCATTCTATGAGTCTGTTTATATCTGTTATATTTAAACTGGTGAATCACAAACAACCAGAATCAGCTCCAGAACTGGACAGACAATACAAATAAAGTTAGCATTTAACTGTTAAACTATACAGAAATAAGGTTATCTAATAAAATAACTGGAGCACAAAAAATTAATGTCGGCATGGAAATTAAGGTTAACATGAAAAAGTCACGTCAGCTTCATGTTGAGCTGCTTGTTTCTAAACCGAGACTCGACCTGATGAAACCTCAGTGACTTTGTGTTACGTGAGAGAGACTTCATGTGAATAAAGATTTTAAGATGAGAGCCACTTTAGTGAGTCAATAAGTCATTATATTATATTAGAGTATTGAGTCAGATCAGGAAGTAAAGCTGCAATTAATCATTGTTTTCATTATCAATTAGTTTAAATTGTCTATTTTTTTAATTGTGGGTTTGTAAAACAGTCAAAAACCAAAAGATAATCTGTTTACAATGTTATATGTATGTAACATTATATGTTACTTGGTAAAATGTATTATTTGTATGTCATTTTATTCTATTTGTCTTATCTGGACCCCGAGTTTGAAATAAAGTTTGATTGATTGATTGATTATAAAAACAGAAAGCCCTCACATTGAAGAGAATAGTTGGAGCTTGTAGGAAATAATCTACCATCACATAAACAAGATGTAATTAAGTATAATCTGAAACTTCAGAGGACCTGAGGTGGAACCTTGGGGAACTCCTCCAAACAGAAATGTTTGAAGTGAAGAGAAATTTCATGAGACATCAGAGAGACATCAGAGAGAGATCAGAGACATCAGAGAGACATCAGAGACATCAGAGAGACATCAGAGAGAGATCAGAGACATCAGAGAGACATCAGAGAGACATCAGAGAGACATTAGAGACATCAGAGAGACATCAGAGACATCAGAGAGACATCAGAGAGAGATCAGAGACATCAGAGAGAGAATTAGAGACATCAGAGAGACATCAGAGAGAGATCAGAGACATCAGAGACATCAGAGAGACATCAGAGAGAGATCAGAGACATCAGAGAGACATCAGAGAGAGATCAGAGACATCAGAGAGACATCAGAGACATCAGAGAGACATCAGAGAGAGATCAGAGAGACATCAGAGAGAGATCAGAGACATCAGAGAGAGATCAGAGAGACATCAGAGACATCAGAGAGAGATCAGAGAGACATCAGAGAGACATCAGAGACAGTAGAAAGACATCAGAGAGTCATCAGAGACACTTCATGAGGTTTCTGATGTTAAATGAATGTTTAGGACAAAGATACACCAGAGAGACATCAGAGAGACATCAGAGAGAGATCAGAGAGACATCAGAGACATCAGAGAGAGATCAGAGAGACATCAGAGAGACATCAGAGACATCAGAGAGACATCAGAGAGACATCAGAGAGACATCAGAGAGAGATCAGAGACATCAGAGGAATCAGAGAGAGATCAGAGACATCAGAGAGAGATCAGAGAGACATCAGAGACATCAGAGAGACATTAGAGACATCAGAGAGACATCAGAGAGACATCAGAGACATCAGAGAGACATCAGAGAGACATCAGAGACAGTAGAAAGACATCAGAGAGACATCAGAGACACTTCATGAGGTTTCTGATGTTAAATGAATGTTTAGGACAAAGATACATCAGAGAGACATCAGAGAGAGATCAGAGAGACATCAGAGACATCAGAGAGAGATCAGAGAGAGAGATCAGAGAGACATCAGAGACAGTAGAAAGACATCAGAGAGACAGAGACACTTCATGAGGTTTCTGATGTTAAATGAATGTTTAGGACAAAGATACATCAGAGAGACATCAGAGACATCAGAGAGACATCAGAGACATCAGAGAGAGATCAGAGAGAGATCAGAGAGACATCAGAGACATCAGAGAGACATCAGAGAGAGCTCAGAGAGAGATCAGAGAGAGATCAGAGAGACATCAGACATCAGAGACATCAGAGAGACATCAAAGAGAGATCAGAGAGACATCAGAGAGACATCAGAGAGAGATCAGAGAGAGATCAGAGAGATCAGAGAGACATCAGAGAGAGATCAGAGACATCAGAGAGACATCAGAGACATCAGAGAGAGATCAGAGAGACATCAGAGACATCAGAGAGACATCAGAGAGAGATCAGAGAGAGATCAGAGACATCAGAGAGAGATCAGAGACAGTAGAAAGACATCAGAGACACTTCATGAGGTTTCTGATGTTACATGAATGTTTAGGACAAAGATACATCAGAGAGACATTGAGGACACAGAGAGCAGGATTCTGTCAAAAGTTTAATGGTTCAGAGTGTTTGTCTCAGTGCAACATGGAGCCGTGTTAGTTTATGTACAGATGTGAGCTTTGGCATTGAGAAGCAGAGTGGGTGGTGGAAGGAACAAGAGACCCTGAAGGCAGCAGGAGGGTCCAACACTGAAGACAAAAACCAGCAGCAGAGAAACCAAAAGACCGGAAACTGAACACAGAATGATTTCTTCATTTCAATCAACCACAAAAACAAGTCCACAAACTAAATCAATGGTATATATATTTATATATCTAAAGTGCATTATGGTACAAAAATATAGAAGGTCAGCAGCACCTCGATACATTTACAAAATAAATACACCATCCAGACCAAATAAATTACCGCAAAACAAATCTGACATAACGGGAATAAAAAAAGAAAAAGCAAGGATTCACAAAGATTCAAATCTTTTTTTTTATCATATTCTGCTTTCTATTCTGCTATATTTAGAATATTTACAGACAATAAATATTTTCCACTTTCTTTCCAAACGATCTCAGTTACAGACGACTGTAATGAGATCATTTAGGAGTCCGACTGTCCGAATGTTCTGAAACACAGAGAGACAAACTGTTAGTTTAATGTTTCAGACATCAATAATATAAAAAAATGATTGTTACTTCATACAAATGATTTATGTGGAAGTAAACAGCTGCATTAATCTTACTCCTATAATAAGAATTAGTTAAGATAACTTCACGTTTAGTAGTAAATAGATTTGTTCTGTAATATTATGTAGAATAACAATGAAATATGAGCATTTATTAATAACTTAATTTCCTTTGTTTGGTAAAAGTGAGACAATAAACTGAACGTGTTCAGTTCTCTTTAAGTAATTAAAGGAATAATTCAAACACTAAGTCATCATTTGTATTTCAATAATCATCTTGAATTCTTGACGTAAAGGCTGATTTTATAAATAAAAAAAACAGAGAAAAGTGAAGTAAACGTGGCTCCGTTTACTTCACTTCTCGTGTCGTGTACTTTAGCTTTATGTTATGTTGTACTTCAGCTTTATGTTATGTTAGGTCTCATGTCGTGTACTTCAGCTTTATGTTATGTTAGGTCTCGTGTAGTGTACTTCAGCTTTATGTTATGTTAGGTCTCGTGTCGTGTACTTCAGCTTTATGTTATGTTAGGTCTCGTGTCGTGTACTTCAGCTTTATGTTATGTTAGGTCTCGTGTTGTGTACTTCAGAACTCACCTTTGTCAGAGACTGACAGCGTCTTAAAGCAGCGCCCTCTGCAGGCCCAGCAGAGACCTCCACTCCAGGAGGAGTCCACTTCCTGTTTCCTCCTCCAGCCTCCAGCCCAGCGACCGGGCCCTCCTCTTCCTCTTGTCTCCCTCCCTCCTCTTCCCAGACCTCCCTTTCTTCTTCTTCTTGCCGGGAGCTTTCAGCGTGCCGTCCTTGTAGGTCTGAGACTTGTTGGTCTCCTGCGGCAGGTTGGTTCCCTCCTCCTCCTCCAGCCTGAAGCTGAGGGGCAGGTTCTTGGTTCCTCCAGGTGGTTTGGAGTGCAGGGTGCTGCTGGTAGTTCCGGTGGTGCTCGGGTTGACCCCCAGACCGACCCCCGGCAGCCCAACGCCGGTGCCGCTGCTGCTCCCTCCTCCTCCGGCGGTCCGGACCGGGAGGTCTCGGATCTCGGCCGTGTGGACTTCGTCCAAAAGCTCCTGCAGCCACATGCGACGCTTAAAGTCCTGCAGCGTCCGGCCTTTGTCGTGCATCAGCTGAGCGTGAGTCACTGAGCGCCTTCTGCAAAGAGTCACATCATGTTGGTTTGAATTCGTCTTTTCTCTATAATATATATTTAAATGTAGCACGATAAGATAATACTGAGAGGAGGACTTTAAGATGTGACTCTTTATTAACGTTCACACAGAAGGTTCATCAGCTGACAGACTGCTCCAATAATAATCCATCCAAACTGGGAATGACTTTGTTTTAAAACGGATGCAAAGACAGTTTTCATTTTCCTTGTTCATTAAAAGTAAAAACCTTTAAAGACAGAAAATAAGAAGCAGAGACTCACAGAAATGTTTTTCTACAGAAAACAGACGAATGAATTCTGCCTCATTTTAAATAAAGATATTTATGTCATCAAACAAATCTTAATAATAATAAATAGATAAAAGATCTTCACTGAGTCCTGTAATCAGCTCTTATAAAGGTCAAAGGTTGAGCTATCTGCACCTAAAACCAACCAGTTCTTCTTCATCATGTTCTTGTACCAACAGCTTTATATTATTTATATCATATCATTATGTTTTACAAAGTATTTGCTGATGTATTATTGATATTTTAAATGTAGTGGGATTTGAACTCGTGACCCCTGGTTTACTAAACCAATTCAGGTTCGTTAGATAAAAGAAAAGAGAAAAATGTGTTGAGGTGGAAAAGTACTTGATGAAGTCTCCACATGGTGGAGCTGTCTGCTCAACAACTAAAGAACACTCACTTCACCAAACCTCCTACGTCTTTTATCCTTTATCTTCACAAACATTGTGCCTCATCATCATCATCATAACCTGTTTAATGGAATATGTATTCTGAGCCGTCGTCCTCTGGTTTACAGGATCAGAGCTCTGAGACCGACAGAGTCCAGACTAACTAAGACCACATGGTGGAGCTGTCTGCTCAGAAAGCTGAAGACTTCAGCCTGCTGGATGAACTTCACACCAAACCTCACGGACATTTGTTGAGTTTTTCACAAGTCACGAATGCCAAATTATATTTTTGTATTGAAATATTTAGGCTTTTAGAAATATTCAAAATAATAATTAGACAAATCTGTTTTACTCAGAAAACTCCTGATTTAAATCTAAACATTTAACTTTTTATTGAGTCGGTTTAGTTACAAGATGAAATGAAACGAGACAGAAAACGTGCATCGACCTGCTTGTTGGTAGATGTAAGAACAAGAGAAGAAGAAGAAGGAGAAGAAGAGCAGCTGATTTTGACCAGCTGAAGGACCTGTTATCTTTCAGACGAGGTCCCAGCAGCTGAAGGACCTGTTATCTTTTAGACCAGGTCCCAGCAGCTGAAGGACCTGTTATCTTACAGACCAGGTCCCAGCAGCTGAAGGACCTGTTATCTTACAGACCAGGTCCCAGCAGCTGAAGGACCTGTTATCTTACAGACCAGGTCCCAGCAGCTGAAGGACCTGTTATCTTACAGACCAGGTCCCAGCAGCTGAAGGACCTGTTATCTTACAGACCTGGTCCCAGCAGCTGAAGGACCTGTTATCTTACAGGCCTGGTCCCAGCAGCTGAAGGATCAGGTCTTTGCTTTGCCGCGGTGTCTTGTTACTCTGAGTCTTAACTCTTAGAACAACAGAGGTCCAGAGGACCCGGGTCCAGAACCCTGGGAACCAGCGAGCACAAACACTTCAGGTGTCCGAGCACACAAACACAGCGTTTGCTTCTCCTCTCCTCTCTGGAGGGCTCCACAGAACAGAGTCACAGCTTTCTGAACGTGTTTCTGCTGAGTCATGATTATCATAATATCAGAGAGCAGCTCTTGTTTATACGCATACAGATGTTTCCTGAGTCTTTGAAGCCGATCTGGTTCACATTCTACCTTTAATACAGACTTCAAAGGCTTCCTGACACATCCTGATGCTGATTGGTTCTCTCTGTGGGGTCCATAGAGTATATATATATATATATATATGATATGTCAGCGTTAATATGAATGTCGGAGCTCACAAACATCTCATCAGGAATGTTTTTATTTCACATTCAGAATAATTATTAGAGAAATGTGATCAGTGAGTTTTATTTCTGCTTCAGAAGAAAAGTGTTTATGGCTCACTACAGATTCATCTGCTAATTCTTTCCTTCATGAATCGATCAATAAAACATCAGACACACGTCAACAACAATAACTTAAGATTATGTTCAATTTCAAATAAAGTGAGACCAAGAGAAGCAGGAAATGATCCCGTAAATATTTATTATTTTAGATGAACTGATGGCTGCAGATTAATTAACGATTAGAAACGATTTTAAGCTCAAGTGAAAAACTTAAACTATAAACGTGATTAAATCTAAATAGAATCTCTGAAAGCCTCCAAACAGCAGATGAAGGTCAGAGGTCACCAGCCTCCTCCGGCGTGAGTTCTACCTCAGGGTTTTTACATCAAGCCCTGAAGCCACCCAGAACCTCAATGTCGACCAGAACCTAAAAGTCTACCAGAACCCTCAACATCCAGCAAAGCCCTCAACGTCTACCAGAACCCTCAACATCCAGCAAAACCCTCAACGTCCAGCAGAACCCTCAACATCCAGCAAAGCCCTCAACGTCTACCAGAACCCTCAACATCCAGCAAAAACCCTCAACGTCCAGCAGAACCCTCAACATCCAGCAGAACCCTCAACATCTACCAGAACCCTCAACGTCTACCAGAACCCTCAACGTCCACCAGAACCCTCTACATCTACCAGAACCCTCAACGTCTATCCGAACCCTCAACGTCTATCTGAATCCTCAATGTCCAGCAGAACCCTTGACGTCCACCAGAACCCTCAGTGTCCACCAGAACCCTGAACATCCACCAGAACCCTCTCACAACTAGAATGGCTGCCACTAAAACACATTTCACAAGAGAGAGAAAACCTTTTTTTTTCTGCTTCACTACAAACTGATCCAGAATTAGAGTCTTTATCTCTTTAGAAAGTTATTAAACCTACTTCACTTCACCACATTTATTCTGTTTGGCATCAAACACTCTCAGCAGGTTTGAGTCCGACACAAGGACCAGAACCAGAACCAGAACTGTTCAGGTCCTCACATGTTTAGACGCTCAGATAGACGTTCTATCAGCCTGCTTCAGGTCCACACTCAGGTGGGCGACGGCTAAACAAACACTTTCACAACAGTTTCCAGCCTCTGTGTGTGTGTGTGTGTGTGTATGCGTGTATGTCTGTGTGTGAGTGTGTGTGGAAAAACATGCAAAAGAAAAGTGCAAATATGGGAAAAAAGATTATCTGTGAGTTTGTTCCACTTCCTGTCTGTCAGGATTGAGGAGCACAGACGGAGTGAAGCTTACATTCTACTGCTCAGGGCGTCGATGGGACGTCCGAAGTGAGGAACCGGAGAGCAGAGCAGGAAGACGGCGAAGCACCACTGCTGGAGGGTTCTCCTGGAGCAGAACATGGTGCTGCAGAGAAACACAGTAAACGCACCGTCAGGCTGTTTGAAATGATTCAAACCAGTCCAACATGTTCCACAGCAGAGTCCTCATGAAGCCACAACAGAGCTGGAAAAAGGCTGAAGGGAGGAGAAGAAGAAGAGGAAGAAGAAGAGGAGTTAACAGGGAACTTACTTTCTCTCAGCAGCGTCTCACCCACACGGTAAAAACAGATAATTCACTTTTGTCCTTTTTTCTCAAAATTTCCCAAATAAAGACACAATCCAGGTGATCGCACCTCAGGTAAAATATTTAAAAAACAGTCATCCAGCAGCTCCAGGTGTTTCTTTATGTTCCTAAGAGTGAGCAGAAGAAGACGTCCTCCAGGTGTCCTCCGGTTAAAGGTGAGGCAGCTCTGCTGCTGCAGGTCGTTCTGATGAGAACGTTTGCTGCACGCTGCCTGAGGAGGTGAGAGGAGGAGGAGTCACTAACAGGGAGGAGGAACCTCCATCACGTCTGTCTGCCCACGCACTCAGAGAGAAGAAGAAGAAGAAACGGCAGGAAGGTGGCACTCGAGCAGCACACAGGGAGTCTGCTGAAACCACAGCTGGACCTACGGAGGTCAGTTAGTGCCAGAAACACACTGTGTGTCTGTATGTTAGAGGAGTCCAGGGTTTAATAGTTTATGTATCAATTCATGCTTCAAAGATATCAAAGAAAATCACATCTACAGTAAAAGATGACGAAAAGCAAAACTAAAAACCTGAATAAAAGAAAACCGAAACAAAGGCGACCAAGTTAAAATGTGAAGAAACCCAAAGATGACAAACTCTGTGACTCATTCTTATGAGATCACAACTGGAAGACGTACGAGGTTTCATTAGTGCCACAACTACTGTACATTCACTGTCTAAATTATAGTGTCAGGAATATGAAATCATGTTTGGAAGGTGAGACGACAACAACAAAGAAAATTATATTTACAGAAGATGAAGAAGCAAAAAACATAATAATATAAAAACAAAGATACTGACAAAATAAACCACGACTTAAATACCTATGAGGGCTGATTAGTGCAACACTACTGTCCATTCACTGATTTCCATTAGATAAGTCTGCTGTTTCATATTTAAATGCCAAAAACATGAATTAATTGTTAGAAAACGAGACGACGACAAGAATACAAAGAAAATGACAATTACAGAAGACGTTTTACTATAATCTACTTTAATAAAAACAAATTCAGTTTAATTATCTTTGACACATATGTCTCCTCGTCATTGCCTACGTCCTGTCGTCATCACCTACGTCTTGTTGTCGCCTACGTCCCCAACGTCTCCTCTTTTTGTTTTGTTGTTCTTCCTATTTCCTGTTCTGACGACAGCTGGCCAGAACTTCCTGTGTTTGGTCTTTTCATCAGACCAGAGTTCTGCAGAAAGTCTGAACCACACGAGGCGTGAAAGGACTCTCAGTATCTGTCATGTGAAGAGTTTATAAATCCTTCAACTTTGTGACCTTGTGAATTTAACTGGCTATGATCTAAGTTTAAAAAAGACAGGTTTAAAGATCTCTCTGACACTTTTCATGGGAATCAAAAACATGAAGGTATTCCAGAAGACAAACAAGACATTACATTACAGTCAAGACGCCAAGGGACTTACAATAAGTGTATTTAACATCGGTATTCAAGAGAACTACTAGTCACCAGAAGTCATAAGTGCATCTCCTTTTTTTTAAAACAAGCATCTAAGAGCATAAACCAGAGCAAAAGTACAGTGCAGAAACAAACGAATACAAATACAATAAGTGCAACAAACTAATACGAATACAATAAGTTCTAAGTGGAAGGCTCGGGGTAGTACTTCTTGAAGAGGTGAGTCTTCAGCCTGATGAAAGATGGGCAGCGACTCTGCTGTCCTGACGTCAGTGGGGAGTTCATTCCACCACTGTGGGGCCAGGACAGAAAACAGCCGTGACCGGGTCGATCGGCCGTAGGGACCTCTGAGCGACGGGGCAACCGATCGCCCCGAGGCAGCAGAGCGAAGTGGTTGGGCGGGGGTGTAGGGCTTGACCGTGGCCTGCAGATAGGAAGGAGCTGTTCCTTTCACTGCCCTGGATGCGAGCTCTTACAGGGAGCCAGTGTAGAGAACGGAGAAGGGAAGTTGTGTGGGAGAACTTGGGGCAATTGAACACCAGACGAGCTGCAGCTCGTCTGCAAGACGTAGTTATGTTGAGATTCATGAGATAACAGAACCAATGATCTGATATTTACTGCTCTCATTCTATCTGCAAATAGCAACCAAATAGATGAATAAATTATATTTCCTGGTTCCTTCGAATATAACTACAATTTTAACTACGAGCTGATTGTGTGACCTCAGACATACAGAATGGATTATTTTCTAATTAGCATGATTACATTTCTTCCATGTGCACATCAGATGAAGCGTTCATGATGCAGCTTCCTCTAACTGTAGTGAATTGTTCTGATCTTTCACTTCATATCTCCACACAGATCATTACGGTGGATTATAATCTAATCTGATCATGTTTAGTGAGGATCAACACTGTCACTGCTCTTATGTAACATCCCATTCTGTGCTGCTTTCATAGCCCATGCCATAACCTTAAATAGAAAGCTGAGATTTTCAGCAATCTGTTCCAGATCAAAGACCACGACATGGATCACTTCTTCTCGCAGAACTCGGTCACTTTAGTCACTTAGCACCTCATGAAAATAGTAAAATTACAGAAATGCTACTGAAAGAATTGGCATTTTGTGGCCACCAGAGGCAGCACTGAGCAGCACTCCATCGGTTGAAGGCTTGAACTCCGTGGGTTCGTTCAGAGGCTTCAGTGAGGTGGTTCCTTTAGTTTTGAAATTGCAACTTTTTAAACCTCTCCTCGTATCACCCAATCAGCTTGGTTGACACTCAGGTTTGGACAACTGTTGGATTCGGTAGAATATTTGGTAAATAAACATCCAGGACGTTTGTAGTATGACGAGGCTGAATCAGAGTCCAGATCAAATATCCAAACACCTCCTGGTTAAATTGTCACAAAATCTTCTGTTGATGTTCATAGACCCCAGAGGATGAACCCCTTCAATTTGGGGATCTCTTCCTTGGTGTTGCCATCCGGCCAGACATTCCACTTGTAAGATGCTGTTCGTAATTAAGCTTACTGGTTAAAACTCCTTTTATAAAGCCTCGAAATTCTTCTGGTCATCTGAAATTCATATAACCGTAGTTACACCCGTGACTTTCATTTGGAGATGCAATTTATACATTTTGTTTACATGGTTTTGAATGCAAACAGTGGACGAGTTCAAGCTGAAACAAGGTGTTAAGTTGTGTTAAGATATAATAAAGTGTGACTTTGGTGACCTCTACTGGTAGAAACAGAAAAGACACGAACACACACGGTTAGAAGAACTCAACATGAAGACGAAGGAGCTGAAACACTTGAACTATTCAATAAAATATGAAATGATGGTTTTAAGTAGAGTTTCCTGAGTTTCCCACACGTGGGAGCAAACAACAGTCAGTCAGACAAACACTGCGGCAGCAGCGCCGGGTTCTGACACGTGTTGAAATATCATGAAATGTGTTCCAGCTGTCGCCTCCGACAACCAAAACCAGATCACTGAAAACCAGAAAACCAGCAGACTCTTTCAGAGAGTCTTATCTCTCAGACTCTCAATGTTTCTGTATGGAAATCATTTGTGGGAGAAATGTTGACTCAAGCATCTCACATGTTGGGAGATTTATGTGTAATTGAAGAGTTTTTCTTTATACATCCCAGTACCATGTGAACACTGTTTAGAAACATGATTAATGTTACTTACATTTGAGCCAGTAGTCTTCACACAAAGACAGCTTTTTTATTTGAGCGAGTTAAACAATAGCTGATTGATCTAATTTTAAACGGGTCGAAAGCAGGTTTCTCTACGGAATGCAGAGACGTTTTAATTAGTTTGTCTTTTTAAAGGGGAACCGGTTTGTACCAGTTGAGAGTTACGGTTCTACCGTCATGTAAACCAAACAGCCTTCAACACGTACCAACATCTGACGGATCACATTCATTTCAATAAACTAGGCAGCGCTGTCACAAATGTTTTCTATTTTAGTTCGTGACCCGGCCGCCATGTTTAAATCAGTCGAGCCAAAAAACAAGCCCCGCCCACCGGCCAGAGCAAACTGGACCGTTTTGGGTTTCATCCAGTTGTCAACCTCTGGTTCTTTGAGTGAAGTCAGTTCTTCATGTGTTAAAGCTGCATTCTCTCTAGTGTCCACCAGGGGGCGACTCCTCTGGTTGTATAGAAGTCTATGAGAAAATGACTCTACTTCTCTCTTGATTTATTACCTCAGTAAACATTGTAAACATGAGTTTATGGTCTCAATCTCCAGTTTCAAGTCTTCTTCAATACAGCATGATGTTCATTTAGTAATTTATGGTCCATTTAGAATCAAACAGACCATAAAGCAGGGTATGCTTTAGGGCGGGGCTACACGGTGATTGACAGGTCCCTAATAGACCATAAAGCAGGGTATGCTTTAGGGCGGGGCTACACGGTGATTGACAGGTCTCTAATAGACCGTAAAGCAGGGTATGCTTTAGGGGCGGGGCTACACAGTGATTGACAGGTCTCTAATAGACCGTAAAGCAGGGTATGCTTTAGGGCGGGGCTACACGGTGATTGACAGGTCTCTAATAGACCGTAAAGCAGGGTATGCTTTAGGGGCGGGGCTACACAGTGATTGACAGGTCAGGACAGAGGTTAGTCCAAATATAGTAACTTCCTGTTCACTGATGGCGACGGTGACATCGCCAAACTCGAGGCTTCAAAACATCCCCAAACGAGAGACGTCAACATGACAACATCCACTTCTTAAATACAGTCTGTGGTTTGATCACACCGATACCTTTTGTTTTTAATGAAGTAACAAAAGACATGAATTTTCAGGTGTCTGGTGAACCCTTTCACATCACAGTCATTTGATCTGATGGTATTATGTATTGATATTAATATTGATTATATATTTACATTAATATTAATTCTAGCTGCTTTAATAGTGTTTAAATCCACTGAAATGAACAGAGTTTAAAGTCCTGCTTCTGTCCTTAAGAGGCTCAACACCTCGGGGGGTTGGGTCATGTTAGTGTTGGGACGCCCCCCCTCCATCAGCATGAAAGGCCCACCGTGCACCTCCTAGATGTTTAGCTAACGTTACGGTGGTCTCGGGGGGTTTGTGATGGGCAGCAGTGAGGAAACCCGATCCGTAGAGTGCAGATACAGATATTTATCAGGACTCTGACTCAACACGAAGTCTAAGTTCAGTCCAGTCACACTGTGTTTCCAATCTACTCAATTATCTCAGACATTCAGCGACTGTGGTCCTTGATTTCTCTCCTCCTCTCTAAAGGTCACAAGCAGCAGCACAATGAACGCTTTATTTGTTAAACCTGCCAGCTGCCAACACGAGCTGGTGATGCAACTGAACCCATTGTTGCTTTCCAAGTCACCGCTCAGTGTATAAAACAGTTTGATGGAGAACTTTCCCCAAAGTTTGTCTGCAAATTAGTCGAGTTCCTTCCAGTTTATGAGCTCCTCTGGTTGGAGTCGATTCAGGAACACAAAGTCCAGCAGAGTTCCTGATAAACGAATAAAAGGAGGACGGGCTACCTGTGGAAACACCGGAAACAAGGTCTCATGTGAAGCTGCTTCACCTGTAAACAGGTAGAAGAAGAAGCTGCTTCACCTGAACCGAAACTGGTAGAAGAAGAAGAAGAAATGTTTTACCTGAATGTAAACAGGTAGAAGAAGAAATGTTTTACCTGAACGTAAACAGGTAGAAGAAGAATAAATATTTTACCTGAACGTAAACAGGTAGGGAATGTCCACCAGGGGGTGACTTCTCTGGTTGTATAGAAGTCTATGAGAAAATTACTCGACTTCAACTACAGTGTATAATACTCTGAGCCTGCATTCAAAAACTTACTTAAGTACAAATGTATTAGCATCAAAATACACTTAAAGTACCAAAAGTAAGAGTCCTAATTATGCAGAATAATATTATATAATATTATTATATGTATTATATTAAATGTTGCAGCTGGTAACGGTGGAGCTAATTTAATGACTTAAATCATCTCATGGCAGTTTGTAAAATAGTCACAAAATTTAAATTTGTTTTGTGAACATGGACACGAATTTTCCATTTGTTTCTCGTTTCGACTTTCAAACTAATGTCGTTGAACTTGAAGCATCTTTCGAGCTCCACAAAGTTTTTTTTCGGTCAGTCGGGACGAAATTCCACAAAACAAATGGACGTTAGTTTCAATCAATAAAAAAAACTTAGTTAGGTTTAGGAAAGGTTTAACATAACCACGTACACTTTGGTTTAGGCAGCAACACTAACATTAGGAAACGCGTCTCGAACACGTCAGTTTACGGCACTTTGGGACACCGTCGACCATCAGTGGTCTTTCTAGATATTTAATACTTCATCACTATCTCTGACACAGTCATATAATGTGCATAACCACAAAACTATGTCAAATTTAGTTTTCCATTAGCCTTGTTTTCTGCTCGACAAACATGAAAAAATGGTCAATTCGTGTCCATGTTCACAAAACGAACTTTACTATTTCAGGAACTGCCATGAAACGGTTATTTATACCTTTTGTTATTAGTTTTTTTATCTGTTACTTATTTCTGTCCTTGTGCTGCTGCAATAACTAACTTTCAATAAAGGTTAAAATTATCGTTTATTGACTCGATTTAGTGTCATCGTCATAATCTAATCATGTCACTTAACTCGTGATAGATCATTAATTAAAACATAGTGGAATAACCGACCAAACATACGAACAAGAAAATAAACAAAGGTTATTATGAGTTGCAGTAAATAGAGTAAAGAAGTAATTCCTCAAATTCTTTGATTTAACTGTTTCATCATAAATCCGTCGGTTGAAGCTAACTGTCTGTTTTCATTCATCTCAACTCTTGTAAATAAGATATCAGACGTCAGCGTAAAGAAAATGGAAGCAGAAGTAACTCCTGCAGCCATTTGGCAGATAAAACTCTCTGCATGCTAAACGTTAGCATAGCACGAAGCTCCAGCACCGAACAACCGACAACATTCAGAGAGAAAGTGAACGGCGCCAGCAGTCTGTGTTCTGCAGATGTGACCAGATATTTTATAATCTGCTGGTGTGTCACTGTTTGAGATAATCACGCTCAATTAGACCTGATTATGGTTAGCGCTGCGCCGCCAGCTAACGGGACACAAAGTGGTTTAGAGACGTTTTCACTTGGTAAACATTTGTCATTTAGAGTTATATAGAGTTATGATTTGATTAGCTTTTAAACAGACTCTGGAGATAGCTAGCACGGACTCTTTAGCGTCTTTATGCTAACGAATTAAACACAAAGGACACTAAAAGTATCTGTGAAGGTGTAAAACCACAGCACATTTTATAATTTTGGATTATAGAAGAAAGATGAATCATTTTAGCGAATGGGAAAATAATAACACTAACACAGAAATACTTTAAAAAAAGTTAAGATGTTCAGGTCGTTAGCACTGGGAGACCACCGCTAACATGCTAACAGAAAATGTGTTTTTTTTATAGCAACAAAACAGCAGAAAAAGATGCAAACTTTTTGTGACACATCACAGTTTTAGAAATAACACACTGAACTGTTTGAGCTCCACTTTAAGACATTCAGTTGTTTTATGGTACACAAGCATGTAATAGAAACAACAAGAAGCTAAAGGAAAACTACTTTTTGAAGTGTGAGGAATTTAAGTTTAAAAGCGTTCCTAGCGATGGATATTATGTGTTTACTTGTATAAGGTTTAAACTAAAGGTAGAGTTACTGAATTTGTTGTGCACTGTGAGAGAAACCAAAGAATTTATGACACCGCCATAAAGTCAGAGAGAGGGATGTTGCTGAAGACTTTCTGAGCACAGCCTTCAAGAAGGGGGGTGAATTGGTCAAGGAAGTGGCCGACTGAAGTCCGGAGGGTTCAGCCAATCACTGAGCTGATCGATGGATTAAGGAATGTGTAATATGCTTAGTACATGCTTAGTCCCATTACTACCAAATTTGCTGTGGATCATTACTGGATCTACGTCATCAAAAGTTATCAAAAGCTTTTTGATATCTCTTTTCGTTTACAAGATATGTACCAATAAACTTCTTAGGGGCGTGGCTTAATATCAATACATATAACTTGTCAACCGTTTGTCCTAAAATTACCAGATTTTCAGCATATGTGCACATTGCATCCTCTAACATACCCTGAGATTTATTTTGCATTCAACAACTAGGGGGCGCTACAGTAAACCCTCGAAGTTGTGCTTTTTGTCACTTTTTGCAGATTTCAGCCTTCGCAATTTAACGAACTCCTCCTACAGATTTTAAGCGATCAACTTCTACTTTGGTCAGGAAGCTCTTAAGACCTTTGTGATTAAAAGTTATCAAAATCGAGAGTTTTCATCAAAGAACCTTGACGTGGCGTGGCGGCCATTTTGCCTCATTGTTTATGAAAAAAGAAGTTGTTATAACTCCAAGGTACATTATCCAATTTGCACAAAACTTCTTATGCATGATGCTACTTCAAGCCTAAACATACTTCAATTGAAAATATTTCAATAACTCATAGCGCCGCCTACTGGCTAAAGGAAATGTCATATTTTATACTTTTATTTATTCCTCCTAGCCAGGTGACCAGATGAGTCTCAAATTTGGTAAGGATATCCTTAAGACATTGATGATAAATCGCCATGAATATTGTGAGTTTTCGTTCCACGCTGTTGCCGTGGCGACGCATAGTTTGCCATGAAAAAGGAAGCTGATGGTTTAGTGGGTTTGGATGCTCAAAAACTCATGGAACTTTTTACATGTGTCACAGGTCATTGGAAGAAATAGTTTATATGATTTTCTTTATTGGCCGTTTTAAATTGCCTCTATAGCGCCCCCTATAATATTTCAAAAGAGCAGCCCCAGCGCTACGTTTTGGCTACATGTATGAAACTTGGTAGGCACATGTATCCTATGGAGACTTAAAAATAAGTATCTTGGGACCATGCTCTAAACCCTACCGGAAGTCTGCCATTTTCAATTTTGTATGAATTTATACAATATTTCGACGATGCAGCCCTCGCAGTACATTTCACTATCTATATATAAAATTTAGATGTATAACATTTGGTAAACAGATTAGAGCTCCAAACCCAACCGGAAGTCAGCCATTTTGAATTTAGTGAAAAAAAAAACATTTTTGCGAACTCCTACACGCTGGCTCTGATTTCTACGAAATTTGCTGTGGATCATAAGTGGATCTAGATCATCAAAAGTTATCAAAAATATTTTTGATATCTCTTTGCGTTTACAAGATATGGACCAATACATTTCTTAGGTGCGTGGCAAAATATCAATACACATAACTTCTCAACCATTTGTTCTAAATTCCCAAAATATTCAGCATATGTGCACATCGCATCCAGTAACATAGCCTACCCTGAGAATTGTTTTGCATTCGACCACTAGGGGGCGCTACAGTAAACCCACAAAGCCTACTGGCTAAAGGAAATGTCTGATGTAACTCAGCTGGAGGTCCCAAACTTCTCATGCTTGATAACACTCATGGCCTGAGGATGTCTACAAGCTAATTTCCACTAATACTCACAGCGCCACCTGCTGGCCAAAGGAAATCTGGATTTTATGATAAACACCTCCGATTTACATGACTTTTACACAATGTGGTTTACATTTGACACAGAGCTACATGATGCATGTTTGCACGCGTTCTGCAGCGCCAGGCAGCGGATACAGGAAGCATCAGACTATTTGCAAATCATCATTTCCGGCATCAGGCGGTCCACGCGGGATTACAAACGTCTCACTCGCGGACGCGCTGTCCAACGGTCGCGGACGTTCTCGGCCGCGCAGGCCGGAGTCCCGCCGCCACCCCCGACACGCTGGAGGATGCGAGGGCCCGTTCATCGCTGCTCGCAGCTTTAATTCAGTTTGTAACTGCATTCGCTTTTGTTAGTATATTAAATTCCTTTTGATCTAAACTTCAACCAGCTGATTCGGCCCTGCTTAATGATGGAAGAAAGAGAGCGGGGGGGGGGGGGGGGACTGCCTCTTCTCCTCTGAACAAGGAGGGGGGCTTTTTCCTTTACCTTTTGTTTGAGAAATTTTGAACATAACAGAAGCAAAAGAACACAAACTTTTTTTGTGATACATCAGTGTTGGAAACCCTAAAAATATGAAAAAAATATGTTTACTGCTTGAGTTTGGAGTCAAGAAATTAAACAGTTTGACATCATACAAGCTTCATAATTATCAATGGGAAACAATATCAAACAAGCTTACGGGAGTGTTGTTTAAGAGCAATAAAAAAAAACACAAAACTTCACACAGTGCGCCTAGCTTAGTGTAGCTAACAATGCCTCCAATGACAATGGATTGTTTATCATTTTCTGAAACAGATGGCAATGAAAAGGTGATTTTTAGTGATATAGATATGGCATTAAACTGGAGTAAAAGATTATAATGAAACAAATCTATTGCTAATAAAAAATAACTATATTGTATATGTTGGAAGTTTGTCTTAATGCTAACGTTGCTACTGTAGCCTTCCTGCTAATGGCAGCTGGCAGAGCAAATACTTAAATTGTTTAGTTTGATTGTTTCTCATTTAAACCTGTTGTGGTCAATTATCTTTAATCCTAATGGTGTTTATAGGTTTCTGTCTACAGACAAATGTAAAATGTACTAAGTAATGTAAGTTTGTGAGACAAAACAATCAGTTGTGACAATTGATCAGTTATGAACAAAGTCATTAGTTTCATCTCTGTTTTGAATGATTGCTGAGAGAAAAAAAGAAAAGCTGGATGAGCAAAACATCGTAATAATAAAGTGCGTCTGTCTTTCCTCCTACAATAATCTACAATAAGACAACAACCAAAACTCTCTTTACTTTATCCTGATGGGTCCAGTTTGGTTCCCGTTAACCAACCAACCAAATTACATTCAGTCTGATAGAGTTCAGTCTACATTCAGAATGTGGTCCAAGGATCTGTAGACCTGGATCAGGTCTCTGTTAGTAATAATCTGGTCATGTTGGGTCTGATTATTATGAGTAACATCTAGACATTGAACCCACAAAGAACATTCCTTTGTTCATCAACAACATTCAAACCTTTTAGACAAATAAGATTTGGTGAAAAGTTTCAGCATATTGAGAATAAATTAATAAAAACTTATTTCGAGAAGAAACTTGTAATAATTTAGTTTGAACATTTTTTTAAATATCCATGATTAAAATTGATACTTTAGTACGACACAAAAAATCAAAAAAATATGTATTTAGGATAACATTACAAATCTACATGAAAATGTCTAAATATTTTGTGAGTAGACCTCACTTATTTACCAGAAGCCAGTGTTACATTTGAGTTTTATGAGGTCCAGACTATAACTCTTGTTTTTCAGTTGTAGAATACATCATGGTCCTGTTCTGTGCACACAATGAATGAATGAATGAATAAATGAATGAGTGAATGGATAAATGAATGAATAAATGCACTCACCTTATCAGAGTCCCTGTCTTCTTCTGACTTGAATGAATCCACTGAAGATGAAAATAATAGAAGCTTCCTCTGGTTTTTAGGTTGAGTTCCTCTGGAGAGAAGAAGCTCTCTTGACTTTGTTGTGAAGGTTCGATCAGCTTTATAAATAAAGTTCAGCCCTCCCGATGACATCACACGTGGTCATCACCACCACCATCATCAGAGTCCATGAAGCTGCATGAATTTACTCACTCTATCCTTTCCTCCCACTTCCTCTTTCTTTTACTACCCTTTAAACTGAGGACACATGTTCAGGCTCCTCTTTCGTGGACGGTAGATTTCGATGTTTTTCACCAGTTTGTGGTTTGTTTCCTCTCGATTGTGTTTTTCACGTCGCTGCACGTCACTGAGGCTCGGCAGTAAAAACCTACAACCTCCACACCTCCCTAGACTTTACTTGGGCACATTGATGTAATAATTTAGAAGCCCATGATGAAAACAGTGTTTTCGTCTCGGTTTAATTCTACTGTATTTAGTAAAGACCCCCTGCTGTCAGACGGGTGATTCAGGAGGAGAGAAAAGAGAAACCTCACTAAAACATGGTGGTTTTGTTCGTCCCTCCTAATCCCCCAACACGACAGTTTCCAGTCCTGCCATCTGGTCTGAGGGCTCTAAGTTTAGCAGAGGGTCGTGGTTTCTTGGGTTGTGAACGGCGGGTCAAACACTCCTTCGTATGATGACAAGTGGAAGCCAGACGCTGTCTGACATTTCTACCGTCTGTCAAACTGAACAACTTAAATGTTCCTGGAAGAAGCTCTAAAAACACCTGAAACGCATCAGAATCTGGTTCTAGACCTGTATCTACAGGGGCATCGAAGTCTCATTGATTAGTTTTCATGTAATGACAGTTTTAATTTAAATGTCTGTTATGTCACTATAATGAGGAAACACATTGGTAATTGAGCCTCTGTTCCACTGATGGAGGCGATCTCATGAGGTGTTTAAATTGAGATTTTCGATATTTCCGCTTATCATTCGTACACATTTTAGGCTTTTCGTGTGTAATTTATATGCCATGGGGTTAGTGTTGGTGTCGCCATCCTGATTTGAGGCCGTCGCCATCTTGGTTCTTTGTCTGACACCATCTTGGTTTTTTGGCTGTCGCCATCTTGGTTTCTTTGCAACCACTAGAGGGCTGAACTAAGTTCAACCGAACGCTGAATAACATTTTTAGGATGAAGTAAGTACTAAGTTGCTTATTTCTTTATGATCTGAACTACATGTTTGGATTCACTGATTATGATTCAGTTTTACTTCATTCATTTATGTTATTTTGACAAATTCTTAAAAAATACAAACAGGAAGCCAAACGTTGCTGAGCTTTATCTGCAGATCTAATAAAACATAAAACCTTTTTATTCATTTCATATTGTTTTTTTACTTGCTGTATATGTTTGGTATAAGTTTTTTGATACACTAACGTTACTAAAATGTCATGGTGCAACAACTTGTTTGTCATTAAGATCTTTAATCTGTAAATATTCCTAATAATCTGCAGTGTTCTGGAGAGTTAGATTGAAATGTATGGTGACTCATATGTAATAATGAAACTGTGTATCATATATATTTTTATTAGTCATGAACCCAAATTAAATTAGTGCAGCAGATTAAATGTGCGGCTGATGTCTGCTGCCGTTAATATCAGAGCAGCTAAAGATAGAAGCTAACGGATAACGTGAAGGTTCATTCTGCTTCCATGAGCTCAACATGCTTTTCATTAACTGCCTTTCTTCTTTAATAAAAACACCGTGATATGAAACGCTGCTGTAAAATGTTTCCACATGTAAAGATACAGACGACCGTCTTCTTCTAACTAAGCTCTGTTTGAAGTCGTTGCTTGATTCGTTCATTAACTCAGACTGAACTTCTGAACGGAGAAACAATTAAACTGAGGAGCAAAGAGTCAAAGTGTTTATTGAACACATGAATGTCAGAGTCGACCTCCAGGTGGAAACCACACAAGAGTTACAATTATCTGGAAGCACAGACTGAATATAAGAAGTGGACGTCATCATGGCGACGTCTCTCGTTGGTTAGTGGACGTTCTGAAGCCGTCGCCATCTTAGATTATGGCTGTCGCCATGTTGTTTTCTTGTGAACAGGAAGTGACCATATTAGGACTGAGGAGGAGTGACGTAGAGATGCCGTATATGTCTCTGGTAGAGACCTGTCAATCACTAGCCCCGCCCCTAAAGCATACATTACATTACATTACAGTCATTTAGCAGACGCTTTTATCCAAAGCGACTTACAATTCAGATTCTATCACATTTCTACACCGTAGGCACAGCTACGGGAGCAATTTTTGGGGTTAAGTGTCTTGCTCAAGGACACATCGACATGTGACTAGCGGAGCCAGAGCCTCTGATTGAAAGACAGCCCTGCTCTCCACTTAGCCACAGTCACCCATACCCTGCTTTATGGTCTGTTTGACTCTAAATGGACCATAATGTACTAAATGAACATCATGCTGTATTGAAGAAGACTTGAAACTAGAGATTGAGACCATAAACTCATGTTTACAATGTTTACTGACGTAATAAATCAAGAGAGAAGTAGAGTCATTTTCTCATAGACTTCTATACAACCAGAGGAGTCGCCCCCTGGTGGACACTAGAGAGAATGCAGCTTCAACACATGAAGCATTAGGCACAAATATATATTCATTTATGCATGTTTCATTTTATCTTCTGCACTATTTGATGTCTCAGATTCTAATTTATGATTAGCATGATTTTTTCTTTTTATACATATTAATGAGCATTTTTGAGCTTCTCTGTAATTGTTGTGCACATGTTGATGAATAACTTTTGCTGCTTTGTTTCAGCGAAGTAAATAAATGAAAAGACGACCAGATCATAACTGCTGGCTGTGCAGAAGTTAGATCTTCATGCAGTGAAATCTTTAAAGTAAATGGAATATAAAAGAGATGTTTGTCAGAAGTTTTCTCTGCCTGGCTTCAGTGCTGCTGTTGGCAGAAAGCTGCTCTTTGAAACTTTGTCAAGTCATCTCGACTCTAATTCTTTTCTAAGCTCCTGCAGAGATGCAGATCCTCCAGCTTCTGCAATATTTACAGTGCAGGGTGATGACTGTTTTTCTTGTGGCTGCCGTACGGTAGTTTCCATGTGCAAAGGTGTCCGCCGAGATTAAGCTCGCCTACCAATCTGTAATTCCAGCCGCTTTTCTTCCACTGCAGCACGTGGACGCGTCGGGCCAACGGCTGCAGAGGAGCAGCGGCGCCAACGCAATCAGGTTTTTCCAGTTAGAAGTGAGGATGTAAGAAGGTGAAAACATACATATATATATATATATAAATACATATATACATATGTGTATATATTCATGAGTCAGGTTGTGAGATGAATGTGAGGCAGCAGAAAGCACAGAGCCAATAAAATGTAAACCGTGCTGCTGTCAAGACGTCTGCCTGGCTTCACTTGAAATGTCTTCAGTTAGCTTCAATTTCCAAGTTGACTTTCCGCCACACGAAGCAAATCAGACAGCTCTCGCTGCTATAAATAGCTCTATAAAATACTGCAGCTAATAACAGAGTGCAGCAGACGTATGTTGATTTAAGTGTGTGTGTTTGAGTCTCGGGCCTGGTGAGTTTCCACGTGTTGTGATCTGAACGCAGTGTCAGGTTCAGGATTTAAAGGTTTATGTGATTGCTGACAGAGAAGAGATACTGCAGAGAAGCTGGAGAGGCCATCTGAGGAAACATCAATGGATTCAGTTCATTCCTCAAATGGATTTTAAGTTGTCTCACAATCCTTCACCAAGGGACGCCCTGAATAACAGCCCTAATAATGATTGACTAATAATGATAATATAATGATTTGTTTACAGGCGGCTCTGATGAAACCAGGTGGATGAAGATTTAAATGCTGTGTATGATGAACACTCTTTAAACCACTGATGGTCCACATTACAGCCCGTATGCTGGTCTCGGAGGCGGTCCTCTTGTGAGGTAGCGATGGGGGCAAATCCCCGGAGGACCAGACCAGGCTGATTGGATAATCCTATAATAACACAGCAGACTGAGGAGCACCGCAGTCAGACTGATCTGAGCTCTGTGGTTTCGTCTTCTCACAGCTCTAAACTCAGATCGGAGGAGTCTGACGCAGGAGTCCTCGGTTCTGGATCTCCTCCAGTCTGACACACAGATCTGTCCAAACGTCAACACACATCCAGAGATAGAAGCAGATTCTATTATTGGAGTCCTGGAGGTTTTATTGTCAGTGTTTCCAAACATTTACAGAGTCCAGAGTGACGACTGGACAGATTAGTCGTCATCTTTACGAGTGGTTTGTCTTCATAGCGTTCAACTCGTCTTCAGCCTCAGAGTGAAGAACCACAGTCTCGTTTATGTTCCACACATGTTCCACAGCATGATGGGACTCTACTGTGGATCTAAAGGTCAACTCTTCATGTTCAGGTGTCACTAGTGTGGAGAGACAAACTTCTGGTTCTGTAAAGAGAAGTCAAAGCTGCATTCTCTCTAATGTCCACCAGGGGGCGACTCCTCTGGTTGTATAGAAGTCTATGAGAAAATGGGTTGATTGGTTTTTATCACAAAGAAACAGAACCCAGAGCTCTTCACCCGTCACGTTATGATAACATTAGTACAGTTATGATGGAGTAGAACCATCAGACCCACCGTCACCGTTGGCAACAAGGTCCACATTGTGAGAATGACCTCATGCTTGTTCAGCCCCCCTCCTCCGCTACAACTCATTTACTCTTCTCTGCTCAGATGAATTGACTCGTAATGATCGATGAAAGGAAGAACTCTCCGTCCTGATTGGCTGTGGCAGCTCAGCATTAACACTGGTTCACTGTGATGATGATGATGATGATGATGATGAAGGGTTTATTTCTCAAACATACAAACGCATGTCCAGCCTGCACTCATTAATACACAACATAAATTATTCTGTTCTTGGTGACGTGTTGCACAACAAGAGACGTGATATAAATCAGAAAAATATGAATAGTTATATATTATTACATATTATATATGAATATTAAAATACTAGAAATGGGTACATTTTGTGTGTTCTACGTGGGAGAGCAGTCGAGTTTTAGCAGGAATGCTCAACATATTGACTGACCCTAGGAGGATGCTAACGTTAGCATGCCCACATTAGCATGCTAACGTTAGCATGCTACCATGCTCACAATGATGACGATCAAAGTTTTGCATATTCCGTCCTGTTCATTTGGAACACCGTACTGCTTATTTTTAACTCATTTTTGGTCTTTGACTTTGTTTATTTTGACCTTAAATTCAACAAAACAACAAAGCTGTTTGTGATTCTAAATGTGTTCAGACCGATTATACACGAGTCATGTCAAGAAATGTTTCACCTTTAAAAGAAGAATCACAATACATTCATTCATTTTTTTATTATAATACTATTATTGTTATTATTTTACATCAACTATAAAAACTATAAATAAGAATATGTTTGATTAAAATCTTGAAGCAGGTTTAGAAACACTTCAGCACCTTTTAACAGAGACTAGGTCCCCTCTGTTTTATGAATACAATATAATAAAAGTCTCTTTATGTCCTTTGAAAGAGACTTTAGCCGCAGAGTTGGTTCATGTTGTGTGAAAAGACATTTTGAAGTCACTCACGAAGACATTTGTAGGATTTACGATGAGGTTTCCACAGAAAGAAACGGGTTGATGATGGTTTTACTGTCAGAGAGGCGTTTATTATTTATTGAGCGATGGGTTTCATTGTCCCGTCGCCGCTTTCACTTTTTAATGCAGAAATAATTGAAAGCATTAAAAAGAAAAGTGTTGATGAATATAAATGTGCCCGACGCCCTGCGGTCTGTTTGGCTGGACGGTGGTGAACATGTGACACAAAGAAATACAAGAAGTTCATGTTTCTACAACGAGACAAACCACTCCTGATACGAACAGAACCAGAACAACATCTCACAGCTGAATGTTATTATTATTAAATAAATTAGGATTTATTATTATAGATTAAGATAAAACTTTATTGATTAAAATGACACTTGAATGCATCAATACTTTTACTTGTAACTCAGAGAGTCTCTGAGAGTCTGAGCCTCTGAATCAGTTGTATTGGGTCAGGGTTTCCCTCTGTGTTTGACCTGAGACTGAGGCTGGTTGAGGTCCAGCTGTGGTCACATGGTCCAGCTCACCTCTGGACCCCTCCTCACTGTAGCCAGTCGTCGGGCCCTCGGGGGCCCTCCCGTTCTCTCCTGGGGGTCTGGTGTCAGCCAGCTGGAGGCCTCACACAGACCAGACTCTCTCTGGTTCTGGTCCTGGTCCCAGCAGCCCCCTCGGCTCCCTAAACCTCAGGCATCGCCACAAACGTTCTGCTGCCAACAAACACAGAGCAGAAAACTCTCAGTCTGCTTCTCCGGGTCCACGGAGGCGGGATTCCACACGCTGCTAAATAAAACCTGCTCTTTCTGTTTCTGAGGCAGCGGTGATGTCATCATGGAGTGTGTCACACCGAGGGCTCCGATTGGCTGCTGGTGGCGTGGGCGGCGGCGTTTTACATCACAGCGGCCTTTTCTTCTTCTTCTTCTTCTTCCTCTCATTCCGTTGAATTATTCTCAGTCTGTCACATTACCTCTGCTTGTCGTCCTCGATGTCCCCGGTTAACGGTTAACGGTGATCACAGCTCCTCGGGTGAATGTGCTCATGTGACCGGCGGCTATTAAAAGCAGCGGTGGGCGTAGTGTTGTGGATGAAGTCTGTGGTTCGGCTCTAAACCCGGAGAGCTCCACTTGTTATGATACCAAAGCAGAAAGTAATGGAGTCTGGCTCACGTCAGAGCGTCTGCCAGCTCGGCTCTGTGGTCGCTCGGCTAACTCTCTGAAACACACTTTACTTCTCTGAGTGTCAAACCTCTTCAGATACACACTCATTGTTTGTACAAAACTTTATTTAACACAAGAAGAAAAGGTCACGCTGGAAACTCAGACGGGCTGCAAAGTGAAGGTGGGACCACGATACAGAATGGGAGACAATGGTTAGTAAAGGGGCTGATGGGTAAAGTGTGAACAGGTGGGGGGGGGGGGGGGGGGGGGGGTTGTGACACATACAAAGTTCATTGGAAGATGTCATTAGAGGAACATTTATTCCCAAATTAAAACGTTTCAATAGTCCATAAGTTCACCTCATTATCTACAATACAAAGAAAATATAGTTGAAGGAAAATAGTTCCTACATGAAACTTCTCACAACTGTCCAGGTTTTATCTTCAGTAAACCAAAGAAGAGAACATTGCTGTTGAGTTTGTTAATGTGTATTTTTGTTCTTCTTGAGGACCACTAGCAGAGTGAAATCTAGTTTTATTGCAGTCGAGTCTCTACGGCCGATACCTCCAACACTAGAACCCTCTAGATACAGAACACTGTAGCGCAGAGGAAAGATGGAGTTTGGATGTTTTGGGTGAACTGTCCCTTTAAACCACAGGTCATCCTTTATCCGACTAACTCATCTCTTATTGTTGTATTTCTAATCTAACTCTTGAATAAATGAGACACGTGGACTTGAATCCAGAGGTTTGGATCCATGAGAACCTTAAAGTGTATCAGCTTCAGAACACCTTTTATTTACTGATTTGAGCCTCCATACAGTTTCTAGTAGTTTAAGATAGAAGGCATTAAAACATCTCTTACAAATTGTATCCATTTCCTGTTTATCATCAGCAAATCCAGTCAGAGATGTAGCTGCTGCTGCAGCTACAGTCTGGTCCAGGTTGAAGTCTAACTAACTAAACCCACCTGGTTAACATTTAGGGAAGATGAGGTTCTGTGAATCTGAGACATCGTTGATACGTCACTTTGTTTGGTTGCATTTCTGGAGATAATTATCTTTCTCTCATCACAAATATTAGTCAGTGAAGGTCTTTAACTCTTGTTTAATGTGGACTTAAATGTCAAATCAAAGGAAATATAAGTGCAAACATCAGCGCCTCATAAACGGATGCTGAAGCAGAGTCACATGTGAAGTTCATTAGTTGAACATTTGGTTGTAAAAGACTGTTGACTGTGAAGGTTATCATAATGATTCAGCAGCCAGGACTCCAACATGGAGTTTCAGTTTAAATTCCTCACATAGAAGAAGTTGTGAGTGAGAGTTTCTGCAGCATCTGGACCCCCCAGACCTCAGCCGAGGAGGGGCTGCTGGGAAATCTGCCAGCTGGAGGCAACAGCAGCGTCTCAGGAGGTCTGAGAGACGACGAGGAGACGGACTGGAAACTCCTCCGTCCTCCAGGGTCCCGTCTGACTTCAGGTCACAACAACAGTCCTAAAATGACAAATATGAGCAGCAGAATAAATGAATGTCAATGGAAGAGCTGGATTCACTAAGTAAATCTGCACTCATCTGATTTCCATGTTCACTTTTAGTCCCATTCAGAAGCTGTTGTTCACCATTGAGTTACTACATCACCACGTTTTTACAATATTTGGATGAACTTTATAGAACAACCTTCATGCTGCCCTGGCATTATTATTCTGTGTCTACTTATGATAATAGTTACAGACAAACAACAGAAACTAACTAGAAAATTCCTAAAGAAATTTTGACAGTGTGGCTTCTACTGCCCGAAGAAATCGCAATATATACACACGCCAATGTTACCGGTGGTGTCATTCAGGTTCAATTGAGATAGCGCTACTCTCTTTTCTGCATTTTAGATTCATACTCTTGGATTGAATCTTGTATTTGTGGGGCTTTTCTTTTGAAAGGGTGGGACTGGGTGGGTGAGAGAGGGGGAGAGGAGACCGAATCATAATGTTTGACACTAAAATGAGAGACAGACAGAAAGATAGACAGAGAGGAGAGAGAGACAGAGTGAGTGAGTGAGACAGGCAGTTAGATGGACTGAGTCAGTGGGGGAGAGAGACAGGCAGACAGATAGAGAAAGAGAGACAGAGAGAGACAGACAGTTAGATGGACTGAGTGAGTGGGAGAGAGAGACAGGCAGACAGACAGTTAGATGGACTGAGTGAGTGAGTGGGAGAGTGAGACGCACTGTGTGCGTGGGTGTCTGTGTGCGTGGGTGTGTCTGTGTCTCTGTGTATGTGTGTGTGCGTGGGTGTCTGTGTGCGTGTGTGTGTGGGGGGGTATCTGTGTGCGTGTGTGTGTGCGTGGGTGTCTGTGTGCGTGGGTGTGTCTGTGTCTCTGTGTATGTGTGTGTGTGTGGGGTGTGTGTGTGGTGAACACAGGGAGGAGTGTGTGATCAGTATCAGCAGTGACATCACTGCGTTTTGATTTTGTGTTCAGACTGTTTACATGTGAAACATCCTGTCTGTCTGTCTGTGATGATCCTGGGTGGTGTGTTTGTTATCCGTGTGTGTGTGTGTGGGGGGGGGGTATGAGCAGACAGCAGTATGATGATGTCATGTTGCTTCAAGAAGCTCGTGGATCATCAGAGTTCTGCTGAAGGTTTGAAGGTTTCAGGTCCAATAAACCAACATTTATTTAATGTTGTCATGTTCTCAAACTTCACCTTGTCAGCATTCTTTCACACAATCAACCATTAAATCCTCTTTAACCCTTTACAAGCTGCACACCGTTTAATGAGCTCTCTGGAGGAAAAACACACAAATACTAATATACAGTACTATAAAATGTTTTGTACAACGTCACAAATGTTTCCAAAGTGTTGACAGAGAGGACATGAAGAGTAAAAGGTAGATTGTAACATCTAGAGTCAATATTAATTCATAGTTACATGTTTACAATAATAATAATAATAACAATAACTATACTATTGTGATAATAAAAACAATCAATGCATTGAAAACTCAATAATCCTGGTAATGTATTCAGATTTTGTTTAATCTGAGGTTAATCTGTCCTTCTAATAATCAAACAATATGAATTTATGAGCTCATAAATGTGAAAATAAATCTCTAGAATATAATTATTATTTTACTCCATAATTCAGCTGCTCTTAAATCTTAACAAGATGGTTTCTCCTTTATTACAATATGACTTATTTACAGGTTATAACTTGTGTTGTGTGTCTTCATGCTTCATTCTGTTCTCTAATTTGTTGAAATACCAGAAACTGTTTGATTTGTCTTTGAAGTTTTATTAAATGTTCTTGTTCAAATAGAGGAGATGAGATTCAGGATATTCTGTCAAACTTCAGATGCCTAAATGTCTCTTTGTGTTGTATATTTATTTAAAGTTAATATATTTAGAATGTGACTTCTTTTAATTTCATTAAATTAGTTTTTACAGCGATCACCAACATGTCTGCCGTCTTTCTCTCTGAACTTTACTGTCGTGTTTTAGTTGTTTATGAAATTAATTTTCTCTGGAAGTCTTATTTAGTTTTTACAACGTTGAACTCATTTAATCAGAAAGCTGATAAACACTTGAAGAGTTGGCTGGTTGGCTCTGGTTGGTTCTGGTTGTCTCTGGTTGGCTGTTGTTGGTTCTGGTTGGCTCTGATTGTCTCTGGTTGTCTCTGATTGTCTCTGGTTGGCTCTGGTTGGCTCTCATTGGTTCTGGTTGTCTCTGGTTGTCTCTGGTTGGCTGTTGTTGGCTCTGGTTGTCTCTGATTGTCTCTGATTGTCTCCGATTGTCTCTGGTTGGCTCTGATTGGCTCTCATTGGCTCTGGTTGTCTCTGGTTGGCTCTGGTTGGCTGTTGTTGGTTCTGGTTGGCTCTGGTTGTCTCTGATTAGGCTCGTTCGACATAAGCCAGGCGTGCGCAGAATCGATCACCAGCGATCGGCGCACAATGCATGCTGGGTAGATTTGCGTCCGACTTGCTCTGACGTCATGAAAACGTATGTAACGATAACCTCACGAGAGCGAGGCGGCCGCAGATTTTAGAGCCAGGCGCTGCAGTTGCTCTCCACTGACTGCGTGACCCCAGGGCATGATGGGAAACTTCTTGCTGTCTTCGGATCAAAGAGCTGATTGGCTCTTAGATTTTCTTTAGTGGAAAAGGTGGGCGACCGTGGCTCACTGGGTTAAGAGGGTTGTCTGGTGACCACAAGGTCGGCACAAGGTCGGAGGTAATGATGGGCATCATTACCTCAGATCTGTTTCCAGATCCCACATTTGCCAGGAAAGTAATGGTGGAAATAAGAGCTGCAGGACCCAATCAAGGGAAATAATGTAATCTTTATGATAAATATTAATAATTACATGCACAGGGATAATTCTTTTAAATGTTTAGACTATCTTTCGCTGCAGTAAACTCACAAATGGCAATGTATCAGATTTTTTATTTCAAACAGTGTTGTCATCTAGCCTCTTGTCTTCCTCCCTCATTAACCTCAAACATTCACTCTGGCCTACAGTTTCCCCATCTTAACTCGGGTTCGGACCCAGCCAGCAGCCACATTAAGTCCTTCCCCCACTGAAACAAACCCGGAACCACCACAGTCCTCCTCTGCAGACAGCTTGGGCCCGTTGCCATCCTTGCAGCCAGAATGCCACGAATCCCTGACAGGTATAGTGTCTTGTTTTGTAATAGATTATAATAAATATGAATGGGTTTTTTTTTTAGGGGAAAACTGGGAAACTGCCGACGACGTATAAAAGGGCCACAGACCGATCTCGGGCAACAGGAGAGAGCAACATCACCTGGGAATACTACTTGGTAAGTGCTTGCTCTGTGTACACATCTTAAATGTTAGCTGGACTCCTTTAGTATCAATCTTCCATTTTCCCCGGTCAGTATTTTGCCACCTACAATTTAACTATGTAACATAGTTGTATCTCTGCAGACAAACTTGAAATAACCACTTTGTACATATGATTTTTAATGGAATCTTGTTGTGTCCTTTTACAGCAAATGGATGAAATATTTGGTGGCTCCGGGGTGGGGAGTGCACCTCCATGGATGGTCCTTTCCACACCACTTTTCCCAAGTCAGATGCCATCAACTGTGGAATCGTGTGACGCTGACGAACAGCGACCCGGTCCTTCAACTGCTACGCAACCCACAAGAGCACCTAGGGGAAAAAAAGGCAGCGAGCAACAGTCCTTTCATGACACCTACCAGTCCCACGCTGAACGAAAGACAAGTGCACTGGAGTCACGGCCGGAATTGGAGGCGACTGAAAGAGAGAAGAAGAGAACGATTTCAAAAGAAAATGTTGACGTGTGGGTCAAATGCTGAAACAGCAACAAGAAATGATTGCACTACTGAAAGAAATAAAAAATGTTTACCAATATTCATGTGTGTTTTTGATAAATTTCATTAAGAAACTAACTCTACAAAACTATCAGTGTTTGACTGGTTCACCCTGACCAGTATAACCACTATAACCACCGTAACCACTAAACCACCATAACCAGTATAACCACTATAACCAGTGTAACCACTATAACTAGTATAACCGGTATAACCACCATAACCACTATAACTACCATAACCACTATAACCAGTATAACCAGTATAACCACTATAACCGGTGTAACCACTATAACCAGTATAACCACCATAACCAGTATAACCACTATAACCGGTGTAACCACTATAACCGGTATAACCACTATAACCGGTATAACCGGTATAACCACTATAACCAGTATAACCACCATAACCACTATAACTACCATAACCACTATAACTACCATAACCACTATAACAAGTATAACCACTATAACCAGTATAACCACCATAACCAGTATAACCACTATAACCACTGTAACCACTATAACCAGTATAACCACTGTAACCAGTATAACCACTGTAACCAGTATAACCACTACTCGACGATCCTTGGCTAATTGTGCCTGGGTTCTTGCACCGTTACCATGAGCTGCCACGTGGAGGCACAGCAGAAGTCTTGATGATGTAGAGGCACTTCAATCAAAAGGGAATGTCTTTAAAATATTACAAGATTGATTTCTACTTTGCGTTTGACCTGAAGCCTGCACACCAGCTCACAAAAATGTGTAAAGAAAATTGTAACTAAAAGTAGTGTGAAGGTGTATACTGTCCTTAAATTTGGGCACAGATCATGTCTCGTGTGGCCATCGACCACACGAGCTGCAGTGAGCTTTTGGTTAAAGCGCCGCTGCCAGTGTTGATGTGCAGCCAGTCAGTCTGTCTGTCTGCCTGTCTGTGTCTGTCTCACTGACAGGACTATAAACTATGATCATTATTAGAGAAACTCAGATACCACCAGACCTCTAAACAACTTAAAAATAACATAAAAGTAGAAAGTAAATGATGTAATTAATGTGGTCATGACGTCAGTGTGAACTGACCGATGCGTAACCAACTCTTTAAATTCCTCACATTGTGAACATTTTTCCCTCAGTTCAACCTGCAGGTTTCAGGTCTGGATAGTGAAACATTTTCTGTTGGCTCCTTTGTGAGGTTCAGATACAAATGAAATCTTATCTGCTTCTGCTGACTTTCATGACAACATGTCTGCTCTCTGACACGTTTATCAGTCAGCAGAAAGAAACGAAGGTCAGATCAACGTTTCCTCTCAGATACTGCAGTATTTACAGCACGTAAAAACAGGTGGTAGAAGTACTAAGAACTCTTACAGCACATACTGTTAGATCACAGTAACCTGGTAGACATTTACTGTGAAGTTACAGTCAAATAATTTACAGTGTAGAAAGTTTCCCAGAATAGAAGCTCTTAGTTAAAGTGACAGTAAAGTGGAGCTGAGAGTTCTTAACAGAGTTGTCCCTCATTGAGACTCTGGACCCGTTATTAAGCTGTCAGGTCTGATGAGGCCGAGGCCGCGAAGCAAAGTGATGGTGGTCCGGAGCAGTGAGACCTCAAACCACAGCCCTCCTTTTCCTCTTCGTCCTCCTCTGACGGGAATCCACAACACCTGCCACAGTCTATATGCACAAGTAAACGCACAATACATTACTTTTGAATTCATTATTGAACTTTGCGATTGAAAATTGTAATCATTGCCCAGCACTAAAATATATATATTTATATATATATATTTATATATATATATATATATATATATTTATATATATATATATATATTTATATATATATATATTTATATATATATATTTATATATATATATATATATATATAAATATATATATATATATATATATATATATATATATATATATATATATATATATAAATATATATATATATAAATATATATATATATATATAAATATATATATATATAAATATATATATATAAATATATATATATATATAAATATATATATATATATAAATATATATATATATATATATATATATAAATATATATAAATATATATATATATAAATATATATATATATAAATATATATATATATATAAATATATATATATATATATATATATATATATAAATATATATATATATATATATATATATATATAAATATATATATATATATATATATATATATATAAATATATATATATATATATATATATATATATAAATATATATATATATATATAAATATATATATATATATATAAATATATATATATATATATAAATATATATATATATATATAAATATATATATATAAATATAAATATATATATATAAATATATATATATAAATATAAATATATATATATAAATATATATATATAAATATATAAATATATTTATATATATATAAATATATATATATATATATATATATATTTATATATATATAAATATATAGATATTTATATATATATAAATATATATAAATATATAGATATATATATATATAAATAAATATATAACGTCTTCAGGTTCTACAGCACATGTATGGATTAGTGCAGGAGAAAAACTCAAAGAAAAACAACAGAAATACATGTTTCCTTCAACGTATACGTTCCCATAAAAACTGTATTGTCAATTAAATGATCAAGGGAAATGTTTGTTTCTGTTCTTACCGGGTTAGGGTTAGTAAAACATCATAGTTTGGTTTTAGATGAGAACATTTTTTACATTATTTAAGTCACGGATGTAAATCAAGTTTAGTCACCGTCGACTTTTGGTTTTACACGAGACAAACACAAAAAGGAGTTCCACAAGGATCAATATTAGGTCCTCTGCTATTTACTGAATACATAAATGATACAAAATATCAAACTCACTTCTATAGTATAATTTCTTTAACCAACTGAAAGTTTTTAGTGTTAAAAGTTGGAAAGTTGGCATATTGATAAAAGAAAGATGAAAGTTTCGTGTTTTTTTAAAGACAAACTTGTCAAAACAACAAGTTAGAACTTGTAGTTCGAGTAAACTCAAAGGTTACTTTTTCTCATCCCATATTTATATTTTATTTCAGGTTTATTGTAAAAAAGGAAAGCCGTTTGGTCACATCTGACCATCTTTGAAGAAGAGCCTGTTAAAAGTGAAGTGAATTTCCAAACGTAGGTCAGCTAAGCAGCTCAGTGGTTGAAAGCTCCAAAAAGTGAGTAAGTGGACCTTTGAGTTGTCAAAATGTTCCTGAAGGTCGAGAATGAACCTCAAAGTACATGTTATTTATCCCAACATGGAGACAATTTGTGCTCCAAGACACGTTTCAGATCCCGTCTGCACCATAATCAGAAATACATGTCCAGTGTTATTTTAATCACATTTATGGTCCTCATGGAGAGGAGAATTCATATTAGCAGGCTGAATGTGAGTCACGCTGCTGTTGTGGTTACAGCAGAGAGAAGCTGTCGCCTCCATGGGTGGAAAGCGTCCAGCTCAGAGTCATTTAAAGAAGTGTGTAAAACACTAAATGAGCTAACCGCTGAAGGCTGCTGATGGCTACCGGGAGGAAGAGGAATAGGAGGAGGGTGTTAAATACTCCTGAACCCACTCACCCCTTCATCAGCTGTTCACATCTGACAAACTTAATGTCGGAAACATGGATTTTCCACCTGAAGGGGTTCAAGAGACATGCTAACGTTTAGCACGCTAGAATGCTAATATTTAAAGCGCAAGCTAAGAACTTATAAAGGAACAAATGTATATTCATCTCATGTAATATGTAGATTCTACTGATTGAACATTATATCTGTTGAGTCCTGGAGAGAAGTCTCTTCAGTGACTCGTGTGAAACACCTGAACATTGGGATCAAAGGGTCTAATAATGATGAGATAATAATACACTGGAGTGGCTCTGTATTAGCAGCATCACAGCTCTGCTGACTCTCTTCACTACAAACCGCAGACATTGCGTCGGTGTGACTGCGGTTCGGTGGTTCAGCACCTTGAAGAAGTCGATGATAAATGGCATTTTAATTGCTTGTAAACGTGTAACTGAACCGCGCTGATTGCTCTTCGGAGAAGTTTCTCTCTGCTTGGAGACTTGTTCTGTTCTTGTTCCGTTTGTGGTCATATTCCGGCAACTTCAAATGTTGCATTTCCACAACTGCTCCTAATTACAAGATACTCTGCCAAACATTTTACATTAATTCATAACTGAACATGACTGCATATGAACATCTTAACCCCCACCCAAAAAAACATAGAAATGCCCCAACAAAAGCCAAATGTAATAAAGTTCAGCCCAGTTGGACCTTCGTCTAATTTCTCCAGAATGTGATTGGCTCGTTGTAAACCTCCACATTCATTTTAACCAATTACATCATTTCTAGCAGGTCTTATTTGTTTGCAGCATTTTACTGGATTTATTAATTGAGTCAAATTATTAAAATCTCACTAAATACCTTCTGAGTCAATGCTATCGTAGACTTTATGAAAAATGAACTGATCAATTTAAAAGATTTGATGTTTCAAGAGTAACTCTACTGTAACAGAGAAACTAAAATATCTAAATACCTTTGGACTGTTACGCTACTATAAGCTAAAGAAAATCTACAACAGACGTCAGCTTTGTCCTCTGTTGGACCTCCGTTAGAATGTGATAGATAGAAATTGTTCTCTACAAGTCACAATAAATGGATGTTTAGCTAATGGACGAGCACTTAAAGTAGTTTCACTTAAAGCAATGAACAACTGGTGATATGTTGTTCATATGACCAGTTTACACCTACAGGGAGCCTTGTTTATATACTGTATATATATATATTCGGCATTTTCACCGTTGCCATGTTGTTTTGTTTTGCAACCAGTGAACAGGAAGTGACCATATTAGGACTGAGGAGGAGTGACGTAGAGACGCCGTATACGTCTCTGGTGTCGACCTGTCAATCACTGTGTAGCCCCGCCCTAAAGCATCCCCTGCTTTATGGTCTGTTTGACTCTAAATGGACCATAATGTACTAAATGAACATCATGTTGTATTGAAGAAGACTTGAAACTAGAGATTGAGACCATAAACTCATGTTTACAATGTTTACTGAGGTAATAAATCAAGAGAGAAGTAGAGTCATTTTCTCATAGACTTCTATACAACCAGAGGAGTCGCCCCCTGGTGGACACTAGAGAGAATGCAGCTTTAACACAAGAAGCTTTGACTTAATTCAAATTAACACATGAAGAAGAGGATGATGAAGGTTCAGGAGCTCAGGTTTGTGGAACGTTGTGTTTACATCATGATGTAACACAGCTCCACATATGCTCAGTGTTATGAATCTACCTGAGAGCCCCCCCTCTGGTATATAAACAGAGCCTCGTCCGCGGCCTCAGTGAGCCACAGTTTCCAGAGCTCAGTGAGGAGAACTTTTACCACCAGGTGACTAATAAAGGTGTCATTAAGCCTGTTGATCTTTACAGCAGCAGCTCTCTGGTCCAGGTAGACGTTGGCAGGTTGTTGTTTATAGTCTGGTGGGGGGGGTCACATCCTCAGAGTCCGACCCTGAATCAAGGTGTCATTAAGCTTTTCGACTGTACAGTCTGTAGAGCCTGGCATGTGTACGCGAGTTTTTTTGGGGAAAAAGTGAGCGCTTGTTTTTGGATGTGGAGCGAAACATCTCCCTGAGGGGCGGAGCCTCGCCGAGGAACCTCGGCCTCTGATTGACTGCCGGCTGCTCCAGATGAGATGATGATTAACGGACTCTTTGTACAATTACTCAAGTAACAAAGTGACTCCAGGGAGTTACATCACATCACTGATCAGCTGATCGGGGGAAGAAACCGAGGAGACACGCTGACACTCATATATAAGTATATATATATATATATATACAGGTCTCAACCACACCATAAAGCAGGGTATGCATTGACTGCATTCACTTCTTCTATCCAGTCATTGGACAGAAGTTCGTAGGCCTGATCAATGACCAGGATGTATCTCTGAGCCAATCATCTGCTCACATTTTCTCTCAAAAAGAGACCTTCAAACATTCCAAAATCATGATTATGGAAAATAAACCCAAAACCCTTCTTCTAACCTTGTCCCTTCAAAAAGAGTTCACTTTTTCTTCCTCTTATTCTAAACATGGCATCAGGCTTGTTAGCTCTCTCTGAGTTTAGTTTTTATATTTACTTCTTCTCCAGCGTCCGTCTGGATGTGAAGGGAGGAGGTGCCTGAGGGAGGAAGATGAGCACTCTTCTTCCTCTTCCTCTCCCTCCTCCTCCTCCATAATAATAATAATCAGTATGGAGTCCTATTTTAACCTCCTTTCCTTTCCTTCCACTTGTCTCCTCACAGAAACCTGCTGAAGTTCAGACTCACGTCTTCAGGTTGATGGTCCAGAAGAGATGAGAGAAGAAGTGCTGACCTCATATCTCAGTAAGGAATAAAGTACCTTTACTCCTGGTCTTCATGACACTTTACAGTATTTACACTTTAAAAGACTGAGAGGGAAATATTTATATTTAGTATAGTACAGTAACGTTAGAATAGTTCCTCCAAAGAAATAAATAACAAGGTCCATTAGGAGGCTCTTCAGTCCTATTAAATGATCTTCCTCAACAGAATTGTAGATATTTAGGTTTTCACTTCAGGTTGTGAAATGGTCACAAAATACTGGTTTCATCTATGCAAATTGTCGTACAGAACAACTTTTCTACTTCACTGTCAGTAATTTGTGAACATTTTACTGTTCTAATTTAATAAACTAACATAAGTTTATTTTTACTGAAATAACAATAAAACATCAGTAAAATCCTTTAAAACTGATCTGAAAACATCAAAGTACTGCAGACCCTCTTCTTCACCAGTACTTTTGTGTACACATGTTCCTTCTCATTTTACTCATAAAGGAACCTCGTGTTCAGGAGCCGCTCTCTTGTTTATGAGTTTATAATAATGTTGACAGAATGTGAGTCTATATGAATCCAAACATCTGGATGTGGTGCAGCAGTAAACTGACAGAAGGTGCTTCTGTACAGCTCCACTTATTAGCTCTGGTGTCGGAGACTTGGATCGAGTTACTCGACCGCACAGTAAAAAGAGAGCGAGGCTTCTGGGCTGAAAAGCTGGTGGCAGACGGCTGTCTGGTGGCGTCTAAAAAACAAGACATACGAGATTCTGATGATGACGTTCGTCACCTCAGAGACAAAGATCCACCAAACTCCTCCTGAAGCACCAGCAGACCTCTGAGGATCTTAATAACTTCTTTATATAAAACTGAAATCTGAATCCACAAACATCCAGATTGTTTAAAGCTTCTGACTTTGGGAACAATTGGATTAACTGAGTTCATTAATGCAGAAAAGTCTGAACATCTTGAGACGTTGTACATTTCATATTTAATAATTCGTTAATAACGTACAAAATGTGGTGAATGACATTTATTACTGATTAAGATTCATCTTCAAAGCAAATTTTTGGACTTTTCTGACAGTTTTTAGCTACGTTTAGTCAACTTTCATTGATCGATGTCTAAACCTGGACCACCATGAGTCTCTCTGGTTAATTAGGACCAAACTAAACCTGATGATGGACTGAGACTGAGACTGAGACTATTGGAACTGGATCGGCACTAAAATCAGATCACTTGTTCCTCGACACAAAGGTCTTAAAATGGTTTAATAAAGGTCACATATAGCTCATAATCTATCAACATGAATATGTCATTTTCTCACCAACCATTGCTGCTGCCTCAGTAAGTTTACTTTGGGTTACTGTAGTAAAATAAAATGCACATACATACACACACATCTTCAATAGGTTTACTGACTCAGTGTCCGAGTCTTTAACGTGTTTAAAGTTTGACCTTGTTGTACAAAATGTGAATATGATCTTCAAAACTACATGACAATCAATAAAGAACTACAGTAACAGTGTACAACAGACTGCATTTTAGTTTGGGTACATAAATAATATATACAGTATGTGGGACAGACTAAAGGGGGACGAACTGATACCAGACGTCCTGTAGACCTTGTGGTTGATGCTCAGCACCTGAAACCAAAGTGAACTCTTCTCTGCAGGTTCGTGACATTTCCTGCTCACGACCTGTAAAACTAACAGAAACTAGAGCCCTTTGATGGGGGGCATATGATCCCAGTTGGGTTACTTTGGTGTTTCCTGTCTGTCTCTGCTCTCATCTATCACATGATAATCAGAAACACAACCTCCATGTTGGAGGTCTTTGTGGATCCAGTTTAGACTGAAGACCCTCATGTTGTAAATCCTCTTCGTCTCTGAAGTGGTTTGCTGGCTTTTATTTAATAAAAAACACATCTATAAACTCAACAACATGTCCATGAATAGGGGGAAACCAGAAATGTGTTTGTTGTCGCTTCATCGTCATCAGAGCTGGAGAAGAGGAGGAGGAGGAAGGGGAGGAATAGGAAGAGGAGGAGGAGGAAGAGGGAGAGGAGGAGGAGGGGTTAACCTTCAGGGGATGAAGGTGATACATCCTACTCTTCGTTTCAGGTAGTAAGTAGAACCATTAGTTAGAAAATACTCTTGTGTAGTACAAGTACTTAAAATGTGTACTTTAGTACTTGAGCTGGATTATTGATGTGTTTCTGTCGACACAGTTCCACTTGTTGATCTCCTTTTGTTTAAGTGTATCTGACATGTTGAAAGTACCGACTCCTTCATACCATTCACTCCAGAGTAGAACTAAATGAAACTCGGCCGCTTGCGTTTCTTTTCCCATATTTGGGCGTCTCCATGGAAACAGAGCTTTGTTGATGGGGCGTGTTGACAGGAGGCCTCTGCAGCCAAATGCAGAGAAATCCCCACAATTCCTCATGAGGGCAATGCATGCTGGGAAAATCCTGCAATAAAGCAGAGAATAAGAGACTTTGCCTCGTCCTCACTTTGTGTTGTCAAGATTCACTGTTCAGAATATCATCAGCTGGTGCTTTTCTACACTTTTAAGAGGGAAACCTTCTAGTTTGCATTTCATACTTGACAAGATAAATGTTTGATACAAATATTAAAGACACAGCCCAGTCTCCAGGAAATGTTTTTTCTACTAAACACAGATATGTTGAATGTTTTTTTTTTTTGCATTCAGTCAGAGTGAATGTAGTCTAATGAGTGATCGTCATTAAAGGTCATGTGTATAATAACGAGTAAAACTAGCAAGTAACGTGACTTAAGGGCGTTAATTTGCTCTTGTTACAATGTTACATTATTGTTATTTGTTACGTCGTTGCGTTATGTCGTTACATTACGATGTTACTATCATTATAACATAAACCATGATCCACGATCTTTTTTCTAACCTTAACCGAGGAGTTTGTTGCCTAAACCTAACTGATTGTTTTTAGGGGTCTTTCCTTTTTTCATTCTCTCTGTTTATTTCTTCTGTTTTCATCAGTTGCTTCCTCCTCTCCTTGTTTCTTTTCATTCCATACATTAATCGTGTCTTTCAGGTGTCAGTGATGGAGGATCAACCTGTAATGAGCTGCAGGATGTTCTGCTTTCACTGAGCACTGATGGACTGCAGGTAGCAGCTCAGGTGGATGTTCATACACAGAAAGAATTAGTCTCATTTCCTTCTTTATTGGTAATGGAAGTTCTGTGCCTCAAAGACCAGAGCTTAGTGAGGATTTAATGATTCACCGTCCTCCTTTTTCTCCTCTCTGTCAGCCAGGAGATCCAACTGGATAAGAATCACTATTATTGATGATCGCTCGCCGTTTTGATTTTAAATTACGGATCAACTGAAGCTCTGAGAGGAAGCATTTAAACTTTAACAATGAGTCAGAACTATGCTGACATTTCAACATGTTCTGCTCTCTTCTGGTTTCAGTCTCTCCACCACATGTTGAACCTGGTTTATGAGTAAGATATCAGCTCGTATTAATCTGTACTGCAGACGTTTAAGTAGAGAAGTTTGGTTTAAGTTGTAAAAGTGAACACAATAATCATTATCTGGAGATATCAAGTATTTTCCCATGAATATCTGATGCAAACATCTCTAGCGTCGGCAAAATTATTATTATTATTAAAAATAAGGTCTGTTTTTGGATATGAACAAATATCTCAACACCAACCTTTTCTAGAAGGTGTTTGAAGGAATGAAAAATGGAGTCTTTAGGTTGGATGAGTTGAGTTTTAAACTCTAGTGTACTCTTGATGGTGTACGAACCTTTTGACTTTATGGAACCGTAAGTATTGAAAAGGACATCTTTATCTGCCGATATCTAAAACCGTTGTGGATTCTTGTAGTTTTCCACTTGACAACAGAACCAGTGTGGATGCTAACGAACAGCATGCTAACATAAAAAGTTCCCATTGTTCGTCTCCTCTGATCCTTCGGACATGCAGATATTATTTCGTTCCAGCTCCAGGACAGTAAATGTGTCCGAGTGTGTTCAGACTGAAGCTATTTATTATAAGGGAGTGATTTACTGAACCAAACTCCTCTGATACTTCCTTCATTTGACTTTCAGCAGCAGATTCCAGATATTTCCCCACGTGTATTAATTTAACTGTCATTATGTTGCATCTCTCCAGAAAAACAATATGGATTCTCACTCAGACCGACCGGAGGGACTCGGTGTCGGTTATCAGAGACACATGAAGAACCGATCCATGTGCATTACTTTTACATATTTATTTTGTGTTTCTTCTTCACATGGGTCAGTGCTGTTTGCAGAAAATGAAGTGAAGGTGGTGTCAGGGCCGTTGTGATTATAATGATAATACCATGCTGTAATAGATACGTGAGAGTAGTTACACACTGCCTTGTTGTGACTCTGGTGGTTGTAAATTGTTTTAAAATGTCGTGAGGAAGGTCAGTGAAGAGGAAGGAAGCTTGGTCATTGGTTCTCCATCTGTCTAAGGAGTCATTAGGTAACGAGTGGAGGGCACTGATGGTTCAAACAGACGCTAACCGGCTGCCTCCTAAAGGTATTAGTATACAGTAAATTCCCCTCATCAGATCTAGCTTAAAGGATATTTACACACTTTTATTATCCTCGTATTTTAGCCCAATATCTGTAATAATGACATCACTTATAAAGATCTGGGGATGTGAAGAAATTGCTAAAAAGAAGCATTGTTTTCAGTTTTACCCGGACCACAACCTCCGGTTCTAAAGACTGAAGCCAATGCTTCGTGTGTTAAAGCTGCATTCTCTCTAGTGTCCACCAGGGGGCGACTCCTCTGGATGTATGGAAGTCTATGAGAAAATGACTCTACTTCTCTCTTGATTTATTACGTCAGTAAACATTGTAAACATGAGTTTATGGTCTCAATCTCTAGTTTCAAGTCTTCTCCAATACAGCATGATGTTCATTTAGTACATTATGGTCCATTTAGAGTCAAACAGACCATAAAGCAGGGTATGCTTTAGGGCGGGGCTACACGGTGATTGACAGGTCTCTAATAGACCATAAAGCAGGGTATGCTTTAGGGCGGGGCTACACAGTGATTGACAGGTCTCTAATAGACCATAAAGCAGGGGATGCTTTCGGGCGGGGCTACACGGTGATTGACAGGTCTCTAACAGACCATAAAGCAGGGGATGCTTTAGGGCGGGGCTACACGGTGATTGACAGGTCTCTAACAGACCATAAAGCAGGGTATGCTTTAGGGCGGGGCTACACGGTGATTGACAGGTCTCTAACAGACCATAAAGCAGGGAATGCTTTAGGGCGGGGCTACACGGTGATTGACAGGTCTCTAACAGACCATAAAGCAGGGTATGCTTTAGGGCGGGGCTACACGGTGATTGACAGGTCTCTAACAGACCATAAAGCAGGGTATGCTTTAGGGCGGGGCTACACGGTGATTGACAGGTCTCTAACAGACCATAAAGCAGGGGATGCTTTAGGGCGGGGCTACACGGTGATCGACAGGTCTCTAACAGACCATAAAGCAGGGGATGCTTTAGGGCGGGGCTACACGGTGATCGACAGGTCTCTAACAGACCATAAAGCAGGGGATGCTTTAGGGCGGGGCTACACAGTGATTGACAGGTCTCTAATAGACCATAAAGCAGGGGATGCTTTCGGGCGGGGCTACACAGTGATTGACAGGTCTCTACCAGAGGCGGAAACGGCGTCTCTACGTCACTCCTCAGTCCTAATATGGTAATTTCCTGTTCACTGGTTGCAAAAAAACAAGATGGTCTCCATTTTGGAATACGGCGAAATCTCCAAACTCAATCTTCTTTTCTCAATCTTTGTCGTGGTTTTGTCTCGTCCTTGGGTTCTTTTCAAATTACATCTTTTTTTAATCTATAAATGATTTATTATTGCCAGCTTGTGTCGATTTTCCACGAGTCTGTTTCAGGTTTAGTCTTCTGGTCCCATGACCTGCTTCTAATTTAAATATTTTCATGTAATTATTGCTGAAACCTTCTCACACTAACGTACTCCTTTCCTATCTGCAGTAGATTTAGTTTATTGATCACCGAGTTTATCAGTAGTTTCCCACAGAGAAGAGAACCTCCCTAAAAAGTGCTGACGTCTGGTTTTCCTCACGGTCGCTCAGATGGAAAGATGCTTCCATCCAGCAGCCTGAAGCAGATGTGAAGCTGCTGTATTGATTACAGCCTCCATCTGTTGTGAGTTCTCTTTCTTTTTCCCCTCTTTCTATTGTGAATTACTCCCTTTGTTGTGTGTTATTTTCCCATCATGCTCTGGTTTCCATGAGTCACTCAAAGCGCTGGAGTCTCGAGTACTTTTACAGACGGACTCCTTGTTTGTGGTTTTCTCATCAATAAATGGACGATTGTCTCCGGACATATTTTAATTTACATCAAGTTTCATGGTCACATTCAAGGAACAAACTGGACACCAGAGACAGGAAGTACTTATGTATTGTATATATTAGTGCTGGGCAAGTTAGTTAACGTTATTATCGCATTAACGCATTCATTAACTAATGAAGTGCACGCAGTTTTTTATGTATTATTAAGCAGACATTTTTAACACAAGAACCGCAGCGAGCGGTGAACAGCTGTTTGTGTGGCGTATCTTCCTGCCCCCCCGGGTGACACGCCCGGTCCGGAACCCCCCTTCACTCCGTCACCGTCGGTCCCTCCTGTCTCACACACGAGTGCGCTCTCGTCTCGTTACAGGCTCAAACGTGACAATATCAAAATACATATTGTTGTGTTTTTAAATGAACATATAAGCACGAGAGAACAAACTGCTCTTAACTCAACTCTTTATTAGCATAACTTCCTCATGCAGGTTACTGCCACGGTACAGACTACAGGTTCCATGCTTCACCTACACTCCCCTGGGTCCTAAGGCCCTCCATGTACAGCTTCTTATCGCCCTCTATGTACCAACGTACATTCATAACAAATACCACACATATTACGGTAATCAGCGTTGCATATGTGTCTGACCTAAATATCAACAAAAGCAAAAAATAAATGATTCATTTAAATGATTGTTTTAGAGTTTTTAAAGTGTTTTGTTTGTAATATGTATAATAAGCATCATTTAGTTATCACTACTGAGAATTTAACAAACATAAAAACATGACGTAGATAGGTTTCAGTTCTCAAGAAGTATATTTAAATATCATCTCTTACACATATGAAGATAAAGTTGTGAACACCGGCTGAATATCTATGATCAGAATCATTATAACTGTGTTATAACTGCTGCTGTGTAAAGGGAATACTGCTGTTAACAAGAACCTGATGTGTTTAAAGTGTTTAAACCAAATGTTATTGACCTTTAGTTCATATAGCAGTACTTTAAAATAAAAGTGAGCAATACACTACTTTTGAATTCATTATTGAACTTTGTGCATAACAATGAGATGAATCTGTCACGGGGCATGATGGAGGACTGAAACGCAGACCAGACCAGAAGTAGAGTGAAGCGGGAATTTAATGAACACTTAAATCAGAACATAAAACTTACAGGAACACAGTGAATCCACGGACGAGACAAAGGGAAAAATCCAGCAGAGCCAAACGGGCGGGTAGACATGACAATGATCTGCAGTGAGTGACTGAGAGGCAGGAGTTTATAAAGTGGCTGATAGAGGCAGGTGAGGGGAGTTGTGCTGATGAGGAGGGAGGCAGACAGGTTGAATGAGTTGATAGGTGAGTGAGAAATAAAAAGACAGGAGAGAAGGGCAGAGCTGTGACATAATCGCAGAAAAATCATGCGATTAATCGCGATTCAAAATTGTAATCGTTGCCCAGCACTAATATATATATATATATATATATATAGATTAGATGTATGTATATACATATATACATATATATATATATTGTATATGTACTTTAGTACAGTTAAGAACTTCTAGTGTTTCTAAAGTTGGAAATTGTACTTTTCAACATTTATCTGACAGCTGGAGTTACTGATCACTTTGGATCAATATTAACATTTAATCAACTTCTAAAACATGTGTTTACAGACTGAACAGATAAAACATTACTGAATACACCATGAAGGAAAATACAATTATAAAATATACTATACTGGGCCACTCGGCTGATTTAATGAATACTTTTACTTTTGATACCTGAAGTATACTTTTCTACTGATTAGGTATGTATTGATTATTTTAATTATCGATTAATCTGCAGATTATTTTCTTAATTTATCATTTGGTCTAAAGAAAAGAAAACTAGGGATATGAGTTTCTTTATTTTCTGATACTTTGATTAGAGTACTTTTTGTTTTTAATTTCACTTTCCTTCACATTTGGTGGAGAAATGATCGAATAGTTTCATATTCGTCTCTTAATAATTACACGAATCATCTCTCATGGATATATTAATTATTACAATTACATTAATAAACAACAAGCAAAGTAAACCGGTATGAAAACACAGGAAGTGGAACAAATAATTAAATAAGTGATATCGATTTTATGTTGTTAACACGTATTTTACAATCTTAAAAATATATCAATATACATATGAAAATACATGTAGCCGACACTTAAATATACACACAGTATTTATAATATTACTTATAATAATAGTGTTTTTCCCACACAGAATAATGTTGCACTCTTTTTGGATCATAGAAGACATTTTTCTGAACGTTCGTTCATCTGAAACATGAAACATGATTTAATAAAAGATTTAACATTTTTAAAAGTGTGTCTTTGGACTCGTTAATGTGAGACTTCAGTCGACTGTTTATCTTGAGTGTCAGACGGTTCAAACCCTCTGTGGTTCCCTCTGACCACAGATGAGACTGAGACTCTGGATCCCAGTGTGGGTGTCAGATGACGGTCCTGGGTGGAGGGTTGGGGGGTTTTCTTTGGGGTTTTGGTTGGTGGATGTGTTGGGGCGTCGGAGCTCTGCCAGCTGATGAAAAAAACCAACGTCTACTTTAAGTTTCAGCATTTTCTCATAATGACATTGTGTTGCTGTGTGGAGCTGGAGGGTGGGGGTGGTTGTCCTGCAGGATTTGGCTCTGCGGCTGTGAAAGTCCTGGTTCCAGTGGACCTTTGGCAGTCCTCTCTGAAGCTCTCAATCCAAAGTCACGGAGACATGCTAAAAATAAAAGAGTGCGGCCTTTAATGGCAGCATGTAAAAATGTGCTGTGTGTTAACAGCTTCACTGAGGCAAACCAGCAGACATGTTTTAGTGGCCTCAAAACAAATTGAGATGGCAAATGACTGAGGAGGTGGAGTTCTTCATGCCATTGTGTTTAATCAGGAGGGAGATGCCCCAAAAAACACAAAACACAACCCAAACACTGAGGAATAAAATAAGAGCCCCAGTGAACACACACACACACACACATATATATAATGTTTCACAATGAAAGCATTTAACAGTGGAATCTCAGACTACAAACAGAAATGTGGGTCAAACATTTGAGTGAAACATCAAAACGGATTATAAATGTACTTATAAATATTCATGTAAAGATGAATTCTAATTGATTATCTCCCGTCTTGACTTCCTGTTCTGTTTTTAAATAGCCTTTAAACATGCTAACTGAACATGCATTAGCATGCTAGCTTTAGCATTAACTCTTGGCACATATGAGCCTGAAAAGTTAAGTAAATCTGAAAGGAGTTTTGGTGAAAAGATCTATTTACAGAGATATAGCAGGTGAATTACAATTTCTATATTATTATTAGCTGTAGAGCTAGCTGGTTACATGACAGCTAGCAGGAAAACATGCTAGCTCTAGCCAGCCACAAGTTAACTAGCTTCCTAACGGCTAGTTATGGCGTATTCACGTTATCTTTTTCAGTTTGAGTTAGTAGTGATGTCTGAAAGAAAATTCTCAACAACAATCTGAAACACTGAAAGTTAAATCTAAAAATATATAAATATTGATTACGCTATTTTGCTAAACGCTGTGGTTTCACATAATAAAATGATGCTATTTATACGGTGTGAAAAGATCAATGTGGAGAATCATGTTTAATGATCAGAGGTCAGAATATTAATATTATTTTCCCATTCTTCCTGTTAGTAAGCCAGTTAGCACCGTTTTTTCCTGTCTTTTGTCTTCTGTCCTTAAACCCTTGGTGATATTTATTCGGCTTCTCTTGAGAGCACATTGTGGAGGAATGACGGGTTGATGCTGAAGGCGAAGAGGAGGGTGGATGAAGAAGATTCAGGCCGGCAGGCTGGAAACCAGCGACGCCAGTCTCTGAGACAATCAGGGAAGGTGAGGCACATGAATCCGGATCAAAGCCCAGCCATCTGGCTCTTTAACGGGCATGTTGACATGTTTGGCAGCGTGGAGGTTCCTCCAATTATACCCCCTCTCCCTCTTTCCCACCGGGGACCGATAGTTAAATGTGGACCGGTTGAGTTTAATGCTGCAGTTTTCAGGTCAGACAGTGAACTCATGCAGAGCTGTCTGATGAAATAAATCACTGCATCTGTTTCTCTTCTTTCAAGTGCTGCAGCTCACGGAGCCCTAAAGGAGTCGCTCGGCGTGTTGCATCACACGCACAAGATCAAATTGAAAAATCTGATTTTGGCGTCGTCGTCCTGGACAGAAGACAAGTCGTCAGCTTTAGAGGCCAAGTATGTGAACACGCTGAAGGAATCTGAGTCGAAGAGCTCAATACTGCTCAAAGTTTACAGGAAGAGAACTAAAGACATCTAACATTAAGGTGCATCTATACATATATAAAAGAAAAAACATACAATATCTTTATGCAAGTCAAGTGTTTTCATAAACTGATATAATTGTGCAAAAGAAAAATGAATAGACTACTTAAAGTTACTACGAGGAATTTTCATGTTGTGTTGGTTCTGGCGCCCCCTGTGGACTAAAGCGGTCGTGTTTCACCAGAGTCCCTTTAGAAAACCTCTCATTTCACTGCAGCAGGTTCTGACAGTCTGACCCTCTCAGTCCTGGTTCTCCTGTGCTCCCCTTCCCTCCAGCGGGTCCAGCAATACGTCTTGTATCTCCAGCAGAGAGGAGAAACTCTGCTCCTGGAGGAGGAGATGCTGCCGGGAGCTGAGCCTTCTTACAGTCAGACCTTCTAATATCATGTACATTTTTCATTTTATTATTCATTTCTTTATTTTCAGCTTCACAATCATCACCCAGAGTGAAACATGAGTCCAGACTGGTAATCAGGTGGAGCTGTTAGAAGGTGTTTGCTGTGTTCTCTGCTCCTCATGAAGGCCTGCTGGGTTCAGACCCCGAGGTCTTCTGTGTTGTGGTCTTTGAGCTCAGCTCAGAGGAATGCCCATTAACCTTCCTCAGAGCTGCAGGTATCCCAGCAGCCTTTCTTCTGATGACCAACTTCCCTGTGTTTCCTCTGTGACTGACGCAGTTGATCTATTCTTAATGTGCTCTAAATATACAGCTTGGCACTGACAATATGTGTAAATGTAGCAGCTTTGTTTGCTTTGTGGCCTGTGGAGCTGTGCAGCACGGCGTGCGTCCTTTTATTTCCGGAGCTGGAATGTGTGAGTGTGTATATATATATATATATATAAAATATATATATATAGTGGATGTGTCACGCCGCCCACGCCTTCAGCCGCGTTGCAGCTCTGGTTTGATGTTGACAGCAGCCGTGATGCAATCGGCGCTGCAGAAGGGCGCGTCCCCCTCCGGACCCACCGGCTGACGCACGGCGCTGGGAAAACTCCTTCCAAACACCCAGAGCTGGGCCTGGACGGCCTCCAGCGCCGCGTGGGTCCACACTTCTTCTTCTGTGGTTAAAACACCACAGACTCGTGCAACTTCATGTGTGCAGAGCTTCAGTCTGTAGATGTTTTTAAGAATTATACAAGATACAGATTCATCACCTCAGAGAAGAAACACATTAAGAGCAATGGAAGCCCATTGCTGACATGAAAAATAAAATAAAAAAACAGATGAAATGTTAAAAATGCTCCATTAAAAATAAAAAAATGTAAAGATTATGGAACATAAACATATAGAAGAGTAACACTTTAAAAACAAGAGAATACAAAGACAGTATGAGAAGTTTCATGATAAATAATTAAAACCATTTAGTCAAAGACATTTATTATACTATACTATAAAATATATATTTGGAGTCAAACTAGAGAGCTACTCAAAAGCATTATTTTAGCCTGAGACTGGTAATTATTATTATGTGTATTTTTGATTTAGTAACTCAAAATCTTTCTTCCAGCCATAATATAAATCACTATCTCATAACTACGACTTTGTATTAAATACATTTTGAATAAACTAAATCAACATTTTGACTTATATATTTGTATTTTTCACTTGTTTTTTTAAATTAATTTTGTCTTGTTTTTCTGTTATTTTTAGATTCGTATTTGACTTATTATGTCATGATTTTGACTCATACTTTGTCTTTGTATCTCATAACTTAGATATTGGATTTATATTTATATATTTTGATTTATGCATAATCTAGACTGTCTCACAATTTCTCATAATAATAAAAAGTCAAATGTATATATATTATAATGTAAAGTATATATATATATAACTGACTTTAGAAGACTTTAACTGAACCTTTAGAGGATCTATCTGTGAGTCAGTCAGCATCTAATATGAACCAAGAACCCAGGAACGGTCTTTAAAAAGCGAATAATTAATGTTTGTGGGATGAGTTTCCATGTAATAAGAACACTGTACATTTGATTGCTGTGAGCAGCTCTGTGGTTTTCATGTCATTCCATCCTGTGGGATGTCATGTCATCATAGCCGTATTCTTAAGTGCTAAGTAGACAAAACATTTTAAGTCAAATTACTCTCCTGGGTCGTAAAAGAGAAGCTGAGATGCTCCACGCCTCTTCTGAAAAACACCGGCTTGTAAAATAACAGGAAAAAACACCAACAACAAAGTTGACAAATGTAGGAGTTTTTTATGAGCAGTTAAAGTGTTTTATCTTCCGCAGAGCGTCTCCAAGAGGCTGAAATGTTCATTACACTCCACAGAGACATCCATCAAAGTCAATCTGTAACCAAAGGTTCAACACACAAGGTTGTTCTTTCCCGTGTTTGACCTATAACCCGTTTCCTCCCTTTGTTCTGGTTCAATAAGAATCATCTAGCTCTGGTGACACAAAGGAGACACCTTTAATGTCACGGTTCCTCTGAAGGAGCTCTTGATTTGATGAAATCAAACTCCAAACCAGAACACAGCTCAGAGGTTTGTTAGACGTTTATAACAAATTGTAAAAGAAGGAACTAAAGCAAAGTGACTTTAATGAACACACACATGTTCACATGTGTGTGTGTATATATATATATATATATATATATGTACACTTTTTCTTTTGGATATATATTGATACTTATATTGTATATAGCTGTTAAATGTTTATACCTACATCTGTTCTACTTTTTTTTTTGCTGCCCTTTTTTATTCTTCATATATTTTTTTTGTTTATTGTACATTTGTGTTTGTACATTGAGAGCGGAGTGGAAACCGGAGACAAATTAATAAAGCCAATAAATCTGATTCTGATGAAGACACAGAGATGAAAAGGACAAAGACAAAAACCAAACACACATATAGTCAGTCGAGAACAAGTGTACGATTCTCATTGGATAATTGGTTGGACAGGATTTATAATCTATTGGATAATGGATCCACAACCCATAAGAAACAAAAGAACACAAATGATCTCAAAGTTACAAAAATACAATACAAAAAATCAAAGCACTACATCGATCACATGAAACAAGTTAAAGGGAACTTGACAAACTCAGCTCTACATTAAGGCTCAACTGTATATCTTGTTTTTTTATTTGTTATTGATTTTTATTTTATTTATGGTCTATTAGAGACCTGTCAATCACTGTGTAGCCCCGCCCCCTAAAGCATACCCTGCTTTATGGTCTATTAGAGACCTGTCAATCACTGTGTAGCCCCGCCCTAAAGCATCCCCTGCTTTATGGTCTATTAGAGACCTGTCAATCACTGTGTAGCCCCGCCCTAAAGTATACCCTGCTTTATGGTCTATTAGAGACCTGTCAATCACAGTGTAGCCCCGCCCTAAAGCATACCCTGCTTTATGGTCTGTTAGAGACCTGTCAATCACTGTGTAGCCCCGCCCCTAAAGCATACCCTGCTTTATGGTCTGTTAGAGACCTGTCAATCACTGTGTAGCCCCGCCCTAAAGCATCCCCTGCTTTATGGTCTGTGTGACTCTCAATGGACCATAAGTTACTAAATGAACATCATGCCGTATTGAAGAAGACTTGAAACTAGAGATTGAGACCATAAACTCATGTTTACAATGTTTACTGAGGTAATAAATCAAGAGAGAAGTAGAGTCATTTTCTCATAGACTTCTATACAACCAGAGGAGTCGCCCCCTGGTGGAAACTAGAGAGAATGCAGCTTTAACACATGAAGCTTTGACTTCACTTAAATAACTGGAGGTTGAGATTGAGAATCCATGCAGAAATCTCTCAGAATTGTCTTCCTGTTTGGATCTGATTGGTTCCTGCTGCGTCTTGTCGAGTTGTTGTCTTTGTCACGTTATCTTTTAAAAACAAAAACTGACAATATGTTTTTTGTTGATAGAAACTGTTCACCTGCAGCTTGTCCATCTGAACTTTGTGTTTCCTGATGCACACGTGCATCCTTCATGCTCTGAGGTGAATCTGGATGGTACTGGTCCTGTGAACCTGATCCATGTGTACTTGAAGGATTCGTCATAATCCTCCACTCTGGTGTTGGATCCAGAGGAGTTTACGAATCCTTTTCCTGGTATCAGAGCCACACTGATTGATCTGTAAATCATCATTCATCATTCAGCTGCTTCTCTGTGTTCCTCCTCCATATTCCAGCCATGGCCTGGAGCCAAAAGCTTTTAAAATATTCCAGACTATGCAGGACTCGGACCTTTCCGAGCGTAAATATCACGGGAACGTTTCAACGTTTCCACAAAGACCTCCACATCTGCTTAGAGTGACCGAACACAGCAGCATCAGAGGAATATCTGATGATTAACCCTAACTGCAACACTTTCAAACGTCTCTTTGTTTGGTTCGGACGGAGACGTCGACTTCGTCTCTGCAACAGCTCAACACTTCATCTACAGAGAGAAAGCGTTTGTTTTTCAGCTCAATGTGACAGAGAAGTGGGACATGTGATGCTTTCAGGGAACATCAGTAAACAATGTGTTGGTTTGTCCAGATGTAAGGAGGAGAAACACATTATTATTATTATGTAGCGTGCTGGTCTGCAGGGTCTGAGGGACTTTAATTCACTCGGTTTATAACATATATAAATATATATGAATAAATATACTGTGTATCTGCTTCTTATGATGACCAAACATCAACCTTTCCTTCTCTATCCTCTCCCTTCTTTCCTTCCTACCCTCTCCCCTCTTGTTTCCTTCCTTCATCCCTTGTGTTTTCCTCCCTTATTTCTTCCCTTTACTTCCCTCCTTCCTTCTATCTTCCTTTTTCTTTTCCTTCCTTTGTCTTTTCCTTCCTTCCTCCTGAGAGAGAACCGATGAAACCTTTTCTTTTGTATATTTGGGATCATGTTTCTGCTTCTTTACTTCTTCTCTAAATGTGTTTCCACACTTTCTATTTAGAAGAAGCACTCAGTTTGAGTTCCTAAGTCTTGTTTATAAAGTTATATTGTTGAAGTGTGATTGGTGCGTTTAGGAGCAGAGAACAAGGAGGATCTTTATGATCTGATGAAGTGTAAACTTTTCACGAGGGACTTTATCAATATTTCCTTTGGACATAGAGGTCTGTTTCCTCTCAATCCTTCAGTGTCATTAGAAACTGCAGATTTTGTCAAACTCACATTTAACTATTGACTTCGACTGTTTTGTCCACATACAGTAGGTTTTATACGGAGGCTCAGTTCTGCCAAGGAAAGAAAATAATATTGTAATTAAAATGAAAGGAAGTCAGAATTATCCACAATGTGCAGTTTCATGTATTTACTGTATTTATCTATATTATTTATTTATCTGGTCTCAGCTCAGGTGTTATATTCACACTGATTGTGAGTTCATTGTGAGCAACACATCTTTCGTTTTGCAGGTAAAAGTCTCTCGTGTTAAATTAGTTAGTTTGTTGTTGATGTTTTGGAAGTAATTCTTATTGTTCACACGCTGAGTAAATCTATAAATGATCGCCTTCATTGCCTTTAATATTTCAGGTTGACTTTGAACCTCTGCTGGAGTTCACCTCCTCCAACAGTGAAGGAAACTAAACAAGGAAGTGAACTAGTAAAAGAAATAAAATATTCACGAGAATGATCCAAAACAAACAGACACAAAGAGATCCGGTGATTCAGCTTCAATAGTGACAATAGTGTGAGAACAAGAGGACCACACAAAGAGCTGAAACTCAACTTTAATCAGTGCAACATTTGGTTTGGGATCAGCGTTAATAAGCAAACTGTTGTATTGTGATTTCAAAGAGGTTTCAGAATCAGACTTGTTTTATAAATGAGTGCTTGTGGCGGAAGGAGACATGCTTGTTGTTGGGTTTATTAAAGACGGCTGTTCTCTAAGACATAAAATACATACTTTCCCCTGTTTAATTGTCGTGAGTGGAGAACACAGCTCTGCTGAATGTTCATTATATTAAAAACTGTTGTGGTAATAAGGTCGATATTTAAAAACAGCTTTTAGTCTAACCCGGTTATTAAGATGAGTCCATGTTGATGTTATAATTAGCTTATCAAACATTATGATTATTAGTTGCATGTAACAGTTAACTTATCCAACATTCGCTGCATGAATCTTCTTATATGTTAGCTGTTTGTAGCTAATTAGCTCATTAGCTTAGTTCTCATTGATCCATGGAAGTCTGATTTTGTTTTTGTGTGAAACATGTGTTTTCACATTGCTGAATATGGTTTGGAATAATATTTAAATTGTTGTTTGCTAACATGTTAGCCACAAGTACTTTATAAGATGATAATATGTCAAATCTTGAATTGTTTTCAATTTGTTGTGGAGTTACTTAGTTATTTGCCCGGCCAACATATATCTATGGAGCACTTTTAAATATATTAGAGTCATGATTGTGAAATCCTAGTGGTTTCCACAAGTCTATTGCTGGGATCTCCACTGTTGGCTGTTTCACCGGAGGCCAAGAAGAATTTATACCAGCACACACACACATCCGTAAATTACCTCTCCCAGCATGCAGAGCAGCCAGAGTACAGATGTAGGCCTAATTATAGGACTCCTGAAAGGAACTAATCCTCCCCGGTCTTGGAGAGCTTTCCGTCCCAGAGGAGGCTCCTCAACTCATCAGCCTGTAAATCAGCGCTCCATTGGTTGCAGCTCCACTTCCTGAGGGCCAGGTATATTTGCTTATCTTGCACTGTTGGATATACTGGAATCTGGAGGTTTTTGGCTGAATATTTTGGGGCCTTTTTGAAATGTAGAACTGTAAAAACTTCCAGCCGGAGCCTACGGTGAAGATGCCGACTGTGGGATTTTTCTAACCGAGTGTGAAACATGTGGCTGCAGCCGTTTGAAGTCTTTTCAAAATTTAGAGCTGACAAAGACGATTACTTTCTAAATCAAGAAATATTAATCAGACAGACATTTCCTTTTTTTTGTTGTAATTTAGTGGAAATGAGTGCAGACTCATCCATGTTGGCTTTGTTCTTGTATCCTCCTAAAACCAGCTGTGATGCTAAATTCATCCCAAAACTTTATTCTGCAGCTTCAACCCTCCTTAAATGTTCTGCCACCCATGAAGGACGAGGGAGAGACAAACTAAAGAGAATAAGAAAGTCCAGATAATAACATCAACTGTAAACAAAATCATCTAACAGAGTCAAAGTTTAGATTTTCATTTATTTACACATGAAAGGATTGTAACGTAACTTAAAAACAGAGACTTTCCCCGACGGTCTCGGTTTCCTATAACAGCCATCCAAAGGATGTGGTGGTTCTGAACGTATAGCGTTGCTAACATATAGCATTACTAATGCTATTTATGGATAACGTCAGCTAATTCATCCAGATTCCTGGGGCTTTTCTGGCTGGTAAATTGGCTAGCCTCCGCTAACATTGTGAAGCAACCAACACCAGATCCATGCAGCGTATCTAAGTTACAGCTTGCTGGCTAACCTTAGCTTACTTATTGCTAACGTTATTGCTAGTAACATACTATCTGAGTGGATTTGTTAATTGGCTAACTTGCAAAATGAATTAACCAGCTAATGTTATTCATGACATTATGAAATACGGTGATGATTTTTAGCCAACAATAAAATAATGTATCGTTACAAAGCAAAGGTTTGAAACTAATGATTGTTTTCTAGCCAGCAGCAATGCAAGGCAGGTAGCTAACGGTAACCTTAGCTAAGCTACGATTAGCTGGCTAGCTGTAATTTAGCTACGCTGCATGGATCTGGCGTTGGTTGCTTAATAATGTTAGCTAATCAATTAATTTGTAAACATTAAGTTAGTATCATGGAGCCAATGATCCAAAATATAATATAGGAACATTACAGACAGGAACGTTATTCAAAATATGACATATTGTTGTATTGCTGTTTAGCACGAGCAGCAGGATGCTAACTGCAGTTCACTAAACGACCACTAGTGTCAATAAGAACAAGGATGTTCTTTCTACTTCCTCTCCTCGTTCCGACTTGATTATGAATAACATCTCACATTTGGATGAAAACCAAAACATCCTTCAGTCAGCAGCCGTCCACCAGATTATTATGTGAAATATGTGTCTAACCTTCTACACACACTTCTCTCAGTGAAACGATAAACTCCCTGCAGCTTCACCTGAGCAGGTAATAATCAGGTCTGACTGTCAGATGAAGACTCTTTTTCTTCGTCAAAGTGGAGACAAGCAGCTAATTGCTGAGCTGTTAGGTCTCTGAAGTTCAGGGGAGCGCTTGTTTCGCTGACGGTTGTCATTGTTCACTGAGCAGACCATAATAACTCACTGTTTATGATATTTAGGACAATTAAAGCTGCACAGAGAGTATTGTTTCAGGCACAAAGTGGATGTGATGAAATCTGATTGTGGTTTATTTGTAATGCAGAACAGGAAGGAGTCCTGATGACATCACAGGTCAGGTGAGATCACAGGTAAACACACACCTGGATGTTAATTTGTTGTGTGGGGAAAGTCAGAAAAAGATCTCAAGTGACAGTTTGTTCCATTAAATATAAATGGAGCTCTTGTGCAAGATATATTTTATTATTTCAAGAATAAAGGCATAATATGAATTAATAAAAGAATAAATATTTAAAGTAGATAAAAATCTGTATTTTCATCTTGTTCGGCTCGTTCTTTTTCTTCAGTTTCTCTCCACCACGTCTGTGACTTTGATTAGAAATTAGTTTTTATTGTTGGTTCTCTTCACGTCAGCTAACGTTAGCTGCAGTAACGTTAACGTGTCTGTCTGTCTGTCTGTCTGTCTTCATCTCTTACATGAATCTAAACTTACAGCATCAGATTCTTTCAGAAGAAGCAAACAGAGGAATACCTGCAGACAGGTAGCGCCACATGAAAGAGAATATCTTTACTGGTAACACTGTAATTAAAGCGCACACACACACACATACACCAGCTGCAGCCTGCAGACAGCACCAAATATTTACAAGAGGAAACCGAGCGTCGGCTCTGTGTGGTCTGAACCAATCAAACGACTCGTACCTATCCACCCCCACCAACCAATCCCGGCCCAGCATTCCCCCCGCATGCTGTAATGGTGTTGTGGGTCTCTGTCGGTGACGACGTGATCAAATGGATGTTTGTTTCACAACAGAAGACATTTACATGGAGTCAGAGGCTGCAGGCTGATCTGTGATCAGATGAACAGACTAATTTAAAGAAACATTGGTAGTCTCACTGATGAACTTTATGCTGCAGCTCGAGATCTTCTCACTCATTTTTTTTCTTTAACTTGAACAAATATTTGTGTGCAATTTTTCTTTTTGCGTGAACCTGCATAAATACATCAGGGAGGACCTGTTCGTCTCCATGGTTCTACAAGTTCTTCATCTGAGTGTCAGAAGAAACAGCAGATAAAGAGTCAGTGAACATCACACAGGTGGAACCAACAGGTTCATCGGTCCAACCGACCAATCACAGCGTCAAGAGACTCATCAGCAACAACAGCAACCAGGTGACCAGTTACCTAATCAATCAATCAATCAATCAGCTCCAGAATCAGAAAGAATTAATACAACTATTCCTGAAAACTGATTCACCCAAAACTAAAATAAAAAGATACAAACAAATAAACATTAAAGTAAGAAATTAAAGAGAAATTAAAAAGATAGAAGGATCACATATTAGCTGTTTAACAATAACAAATATCTAAAACAACATGAAACATTTAGGTTCCTTCATTTAAGTCATTTTAATGAGGAACTCACAACAGTAGAATTCAGTAAAAACACAGTAACGTTCAGTACATAACAGTAAAGTTCCGTACAAAACACAGTAACGTTCAGTACAGAATACAGTAAAGTTCAGTGAAGAAACACAGTAAAGTTCAGTAAAGAAACACAGTAGAGTTCAGTAAAAAACAGTAAAGTTCAGTAAAGAAATGCAGTAGAGTTTGGTAAAGAAACAAAGTAAAGTTCATAAAAAAACCACAGTAAAGTTCAGTAAAGATACACAGTAAAGAAACACGGTAAAGTTCAATAAAGAAACAGTAAAATTGAATAAAGAACACAGTAGAGTTCAGTAAAGAATCACAGTAGAGTTCACTAAAGAAACATTAAAGTTCAGTAAAGAAACACAGTAAAGAAACACAGTAGAGTTCAGTAAAAAACACAGTAAAGTTCAGTAAAGAAACACAGTAAAGTTTAGTAAAAAACACAGTAAAGTTCAGTAAAGAAACAATAAAGTTCAATAAAGAAACACAGTAGCATTAACCAGTTGAGTACTTTTACTCAACGATCTTATATAAGTCATGCTGTGTTATACTTCTTCTCCACTACGTCTTTTTACTGCACCACACTTATTTATTATTTATAGTTACTTTGATTCAGATCAATAATAGAAATCAACAATTAAACTGATGTTTTATTAAGAGTTAAGATGAGACTGTATTGATCTATATAGATATATATACTATGTTGATTTTAGTGTATTTTCTTTGCATGTATTGCTGTGAGGCAATATTAATGTTCAACATGCCTCTAGTTATTTCTTTTGAATTGGTTATAATAACGACTGTTGCTGCAAACCTTTTGTCTGTTTTTGTGTGACTGTTTCCCTCCTTGTTCTTCAGAAAGTGACCTTAAAGTTGCAGCTCCTCGAACAGAGTATATAAACAGTATATATCAGTCAGAGTAGCAGCAGCTCTGCACTGCATTCAGAGTACTCCAGCGTGTACTTCAGCTCGTTCTCTCGGAGGCCCGGCGTTGGACACAATAACGTCTCTGTTTTGAGGGGTAATTATTTGGAAAATGGCTGACCACACCTCAGCCTCTCTGACAGCCCCATTAAATTTGACGTGCGTGTGCTGGGCGCAGGAATAATCTGTGTGGCTCACAGTGAGACCTTTTAACCAGAGGTTGATCCACATGTTACCCTCATTTACTCATTACTGACACATATGTTAATGGTATGTTAATGAGTCTCTGGGAGAAGCCTGTGATTGGCTCATTACAAAACTGCTAAATGAAGAAAGTGGCCGAAGGAAATTGAGATTTATTTCAGCGGTGGCGGCGGCTGTGTGTTTTGGACCGCAGGCTTATTTTCTAAACATGACGGGTGCATGTTGGTCAGGAGGAGGTGAACAGCAGGCTTTTGTGGCCGGCCACGGGGCTAAGTGTGTTTAGACTTGTGGTTTTTAAAAAGAGACGGAGACCATGAAACAATACGAGCAGAGCTGCTGCTGCACTTTTCTGCTTTCTGGAGGAATCGCACACATTTCCTCTGTCCTACAGTACGTTTACCAACCGCAACCCCCCTTAACGCCCCCATATCAGAGAGAAACGCAGCAGGATGCCACTATAGTAGACAAGACATGCTGAGGTGCCCTTCCAGTGGAGAAAACATGATGAAATGCCCTCTAGAGTGCCCTTCCAGTGGAGAAAACATGATGAAATGCCCTCTGTGACGGTTCCCTATCTGGGTTACTTGTGTATGTTCCTTTAAGCCAGCAGGTACCAGAGGTGGTGATCGCCCTAAGTGGAGGCACCTGGGCCCGGTGCGCTTCCACTATAAGGCTCCGCCTTCCTGGCAACCTGGCGGCACTCTCCTATCACCCCGTGGAGGAACGAGGACGGCTCGTTCCAAACACCATTTGTAGTTAGACGTCTTGTTTATGTCTAATAAACTCTTTGCTTTTGGTCAACTGTCTGCGTCTCCCTGATTAGGTCATGGCTGTCAGAGCCAGGTCGTGACACCCTCTAGAATGCCCTTCCAGTGGAGAAAACGAGCTTCAGTGCCATATCGGCTGCCCTACACGTAAGAAAAGTTACGTTAGCTGTTGCCCTTTTTATTTAATTTTTTGCCCCTGCTCCCTAGACAGCCACTGTCTATTGGAGTATTTCCATCACGGGAAACCTTCTACTTTTCCTCTGCAACATTTAGGTAAATGTTGTACTTTTTTGTAGTTTTATATTTGTCACATGACTCTACATTGTGCAGTGAAATGCTTTGGTATCAACTCAACATAAAACGATGAAATATCAATAAAGGCAAAACAAAGTTGAGTCCTGCTGGATTTTGGGTGGAGTGTCCCTTTAAACTTAAAAGAATAGACACTGACGTATTGATCTTTGTGCTTTCGCTGCCATTTCTAAGCAAAAACACAACACAAACCAGATCTGAAACAAACTGAACCTCCAGAGACCTGAAACCACATAATCATCATCAATGTTAACATGCAACACAATCTGCTGATGTGTGTGGAGACGTTAGCGGCAGGAATGCTAACAGAAACAGCAGGAAGAGGAAGCAGTTTTTAGAAGAAACGCTGACCGCAGATCTGCTGGGTTTAATTATTCCAGCAGATCTTTGGCTCTTGGCACTGCAGACGGCTGATAATCGGTGGATATCTGGTCCAGGAGCGACCACATGTTGATGTTTGAAGCAGAGACGTTTGATTGTGAAGAGAGAACCGTTGAAAGGAGGTGAGGACGGACAGACGGACAGATTTCACTGATCGAGACGTCGACACCGAGGAGGAAAATCTTCAACTGCAAGATACAAACCAAAGATAAACTTAAATTCAACTTGGTTCGTTAGTTTTTATTAATGTGTCTGTCATCGTGTTAATATCAAACTCACCAAACTAAAACAATGAGAAGAAAGACGATCAGTCTGGTTGAAGAATGTGGAGGTCAAACTGAAATGTGTTAATCCCTCATTGTAATTAAATGATTTACACTTTTTTGTTCTTCAACGTCAATAAAGTTTCATCTTAAAACCAGAGCTGAAGATAATTATTGATAAATTGTCATTTTAACTTCACACCTTTGAAATTTGGAGACACCTGGAAGATACCTGGAGGACATTTGTAATGAAGTTATTCTTGTGTATAAACTAATTGTTTTGTAAAAATTATTAATTTGGACATTTTGCTAGGATATTAATAATTACGTATTTAGTTTGGAGACATCGTTGGATTGAACATTTAAGGTTTTAACATTTCACATCCTACAGCTACAATAAAGACGACACAAAATATATGTGATGCTGTCGAGGTGGAAGACGAGGAATTTAAAATCCATAAAAATCTGTAGTTTCTAAAAAGCGACAGATTTTAGTGAAACCTTTGTTTTGCTGAAATAATTGTGTTGATCAAGATGACAAGATTTAAATGAATACATTTCATTTCGCAGACTGACATCCAAACACTGCTATGATTCAGAGTGGTTTTAAAGGATTATTATGTCAAATCTATCTGAGCAGAAGTTAAAGAGTAAAGTAGATTTTAAGGGGTTGAATGTTTGGATGTATATCAGCACCTTTTGTTTTTTCTATCAATGGACAGGTGTGGCGTCCACCTGGTTCTACTCTCCTCCCACAAGGTTCTATAAATGAGTCCACAAAGAATCAAACATGAGCATCGTTCACTTCAGATCTGAAACACAGAAGAATCAAAGTCCTCTGAACCCGGGCCTGTGAACTCCTTTGAAGTGGGTGAAATAACATTTACATCTCTCACAGCCGTCGCTTGTTTGTCTTCTCGTTGCATTAATAGCCGTTTTTCTTCATCTCTGATTCTTACAACAACAGCGGCTTTGAGAACTAATAAATGGAACGGTTTGACTTCCGTCGGCGATGCCAAACACCACAGGCTCACCTTCACTGAGCAGGGGTCAGGACGGAGGGGCCGGGGGAATGTTCACTTATTGATCTTATATATCGGCGCAGGGCGAGGGCCCATCACAGATAAGCTCAGTGTTTTAACACGATCAAACCGCTCTCAGCTTGTTCTCATAACATTCATGAATGAGTCACTGCTCTTAGCAGGAGAAACACAATGAGCACACTGTGAGCCAATCGATCGATCGATTAAATAATAACTGTTTTGATTGTTATTTCCTAGAAAAAGACAAATCATTCTGCAGCTTTTCTGAAACTGACTTTCTTTAGGTTTTATTGGACGTTTTAAAGCAGCTACGTCTATTATTTATTGGCTCAGATTCAACAGGATTTCACTCGTATTCGGTCTTTGTCACTAAAACTCGATATTCCCCAAATGTATAAATGAAGAACTCAGATATTTGACAGATTTGACTTCCTGTATTTGTCTTTATATTTGTGACTCATAGCCTCCAGCCATCACCTGGAAGTTCATATTCTTCATATATTTTACGAAACATCTGTAATCTAATGAGTGTCCATCCTGTGATTCTACTGTGTTGGTCGTTTTGTAGAAACTATACGTCTCCTTCGTCACATTTAGAGTTAAATACTCCTGATCTCTATGAATTATTTGGACTCTAGTGGGTTTAACTTTAACTGCTATATATTTATTTTGTGCACCTTAATCTGTAATAATACATCATATTTTATTTGTTGATAATATTTTGCATTAATAATCTCTCAAGTATCTGTAAATTAAGTATTTTACATCAGTTAAGGATCTAAAAAACTTCTTCCACCTCTGCCGATCCTTTCACATTAGCATCACTTTGACATTTCAGATATGAGGATGTGAGATAAGAGGGGTCTTAGGTGGTCTCAAGTGGTCTCAGGGGTCTTAGGTTGTCTCAGGTGGTCTCGGGTAGTCTTGGGTGGTCTTAGGTGGTCTCAGGTGGTCTCTGGGGGTTTCTGGACCCTGAACTAACCAATGCCTTGCTCATACAAAAAACGCAGCTTTTCATTGAAGTGCTTCAAACTACGTTGATCATAACAGTCATATATGTTGTTTCGGTGGACTGACGTTATGAGGACATGTTAGACACCAGAGTCCCTCTGAAAACATCAAACATGAGACTCTTTCTGAAAAGACGTGAGAGCAGTAAAGTCTCCACATGAAGTTATAGTTTAGTTTTATAATCCGAACGATGGGCGTCTCCATTATCATAACGAATGGCCGAGCTCCAGAGAACCATAAGCCAACCGTGTGCTTTGTGTTAAAGACGGACTTCTTCCGTTCCCACGCGCCACTAAAGCTTCAGCTGGACAGAAATCAGAAAAACAAATGTCCATTAGCTGAAAAGCTTTGCTATCTTTCCTCAGACAGGTGGAGCGATATCAGACTCTCCATCTTCCTGCCGCCTGTTTGTCTTTCATTGAAGCTGCTTCATTTTTTTTCTCTGAAGGAACATTGTTGCATAACGTCTTTGTGTGAGAAGAGCCGTGAGAACAGAAACAGACTCATATAAATCATTAACGTGTTGATCAACAGCATCATGTGGTTCTCATGTTCTCCGGACAACAACTTGTCAGTTTGGAGACAACAGAAGATCTGTTTGATCCCACATACTTACATTAATACACATTTCTGATCAATCCATGGACGCAACTCTGTCCAATCAATAAAATACTGAGCAGCCTACTGGGATCAGAGACACTTTTTAAAGAGACACGAAACGACCCCAAAAAGATACAAAACTAACAAAGAGCCAAAGAATGACCACAAAGTTTCTAACCCACTTCACATTGGTAGGACATTGACCTGCCGATATTTGTACTTAAAGAATGCAGTATTTGTACTTGTAGTGTAGTACTTTCCCCTGTGGTATTTAAAGGATGCCAGTCCCTCCACATCTGCTGAAAACTGATAAACAAAGCGTCTCCGTCTGAAGAATGTCCCGCTCGTCCTGAGTTTCTTTCCAGAGAGACAATCTATTTATTTGGAAAAGACTTATCAGGAAGTGAGAGTCCAAACAGAGTCCAGAGTCCTGCAGGTTTGTGTCACACCAGGACTCTTCAAAGCTCTCAGGAAGTGTGTTTATTATGCCCCCCCCAGAAGACACACACACACACACACACACACACACACACACACACACACACAATGACTGGCAGCACCAACAACATGCAGCTTCATCAGAAAGTAATTTCCTTTCCGTGATTTTATTTTTATTGATTTGGACATTTCTAACAATATATTTCTCTACTTACTCTCAGATGGTCTGGATCAGGTCTCGAGGGTCTGGATCAGGTCTCAGATGGTCTGAATCAGGTTCCTGGTGGTTTGGTTCTGGTCTCAGATGGTCTGAATCAGATCTCAGATGGTCTGGTTCAGGTTTCAGATGGTTTGTATCAAGTCCCTGATGGTTTGGTTCAGGTCTCAGATGGTCTGGATCAGTTTTTATCCTCCACAGATCTGGATCTATCTCCCAGAATCCTGCAGGTCTGAACTTGTTTTGTGAACTTTGTTGCTGGTGCAGCTGCAGAGACACAAGTCTGAAACCTGAACATTCTGTCACTGCTGGTGAAAAGTCACATATATATATTATTATTATATATATATATATATATATATGGAAAGTACTAATATCACACAGTAAAAATACTTCCAGTAACAGTAGTAATATCAATGGAAAAATACTGTTACATTACAGTATAAGTACTAATACCAATGGAAAAATACTGTTACATTAAATACCATACAGTAAAAGTACTATAAGTATATTCAGTTAAATGTAGTTCCATGACATGAAAAGACTCAAGTAAAGTACAAATATACAAATACCTCACAAGTGTACTACAGTACAGTGCATCTTGTGAGCATGTGTATCTGGTCTGTCTTGTTGCATTGTGGGAATTCCTCGCATGTCTTTTGTACCTCCTGTGTTCCTGTAAGCCTCATTAAACACTTCAAACGTCTTCCCGACACCAAAGTGAAACACATTCCTGCTATTTTTAGGACGTTTAACCTTAGGAGACGTCCAGCTACAGCGCCCCCCCCCCAGATGTGTTTCCCATCCAGACTCCAAACAGATGTGTTTTCCATTTAAAGGAAAGTGTCTTCACCTCTCACACCTGTTTGTTTAACAGCAGCCTCTGAGGAGCAGCTTTAAAGGAACTCTTCACATAAAAACACGTCAACATTTTCGATTATTAATAACATTTAGAGAATTCATGTGTTTAATCATGATGATCTATTTATCTTTTCTTTCTTCTCTTCCAGGTGAGAGTATATCATGTTTGGGACATATCAAAATTATTAATGAACAAGTATTCGTCTCAGTTCATGTTTCTGTGTTTGTCAACATTTCAGAATTGAAACATTTAAAAAAATAAATGGTTTATTTTTCATGAAGATCATTTTAATCTAAAAACAAACTTTACTCATAATCTTTCTAATCATTCTGGTTCATCTTGTCTACCTGGATAAAGTGCTGATCACGTGTCTCATGGTCATGTGACAGACAGACTCACACCGTCATCCAGGTGTCCTCAAGATGTTACCAAGTGACCCACATGTGTCTTCAGGGGTTTCCAGGTGTCTCCAGGTGACCCTTAGGTGTCTTCAGGTGACCCCCAGATGTCTCCAGGAGTTTCCAGGTGACCTCCAGGTGACTCCAGCTGTTGGGTAGTTCTACTCTCTATGTTTTAAAGTAGTGTATAGCCTTTAGTGTCTCCAGAGGGAGCAGCTGTGTAACTTTATAATAGCTAATTTAGTTCTTAATTTAAACTTTTAAACTGTGAAAAACTGACGGCAATGTTGAACTTTTTATTTATTTTGTATTTAAACTGAAAACATAAAACAAGTATAATTTTCGAGTCATCAAGTCACAAGTCTTTAACCTCCAGGTCCAAGTCGAGAGTCAAGTCATTTATTTTCAGTTCTAGAGTCCAGATCTGTGAACTGGACTCTCAGTTCACTAAAGTTCAGGTTCTGCAGTGAACCAGTTGGTTCTTTTTCTTAAATCAGACTAAACACACACTGTCAGCCTTGTAAACCCTTAAACCTTCATAGTCTTCTTCAGTCTGCAGTCTCTTATGTGACCCACATCTTTGCAGCCTGATGGTCCTGGATCAGGACGCCCAGGAGGATCTGCTGGTATGTACTGGGTCACAAACCCAGTCTAAACAAACCTTCGTTACCCACAATGCATCTCACACCTTTTCAGTTTGTAATTTCCAAGAATGTTCTTTTCCATCCACCTGAATATGAACCTCGGGGGAATATTGAGGAAAAGTTCTCACATCTGCTCCAAAGATGAGACGTTAAAGGAGCGATTCAAACCTCACAGAGCCCAAGATTTCAATCCGGAGGACGTCCGTCATGCAGGAGCAACACTAAGAGACATGTTTTAAAGATGAACTCCTTAAAGGGAGATCATAACGTTAACCAGGTGTTAAAAAGTAACATTAAATAGAACCAGTGAGTTAAAAATGATCCTAAAGGCTCCTGAGAACGTGTTATAAATGTAAATATAAATACATGCAGACTGATTTCCTGCTTTTACTATATATATTAATATTGTGACTAAAGACAAGTATTACAGGTCAATAGCATCTTGTTTCCAAAGTAAAAGTACTTCCTGTGCAGCAGTTTATTTTCACTGTCTGGTGGAAACTTTGTTTCAGATCAAAAGGAAAGAAGTTAGACTGTCTGCTTCTTCTTCTTCTGTTCTGAGTGACACAGACACACACACAGATCTCCTCTATGATTGGCTGCTCAGAGTCTCCTCTTCCTCTGACTGGCTCCAGTTTCCATCAGTGGATGAAAGATGTCTTAAACTTCTTCTACTTCTTCTTCTTCCTCTTCTTCCTCTTCTTCTCTTCTTCTCTTTCTAAGCGTCCGTCAGCCTGTGTGGTCCGTCTCCGGGGGCAATGACACACTGACTCACCTGAACCCTGATTGGATCGTTTTAAAACAGCGGTGCTCTTTTTGATGACTCAACTGAATCACAACGATGATGATTTACAGAAGGTAGGAAACCCAAAATAAACCCAAAATATTTGTGACGTCACAGACAGTAAATGTACTAATACACACTGTGAAAATACTACATTAAAATAATTACAGTTACAGTAAAAAGTACTGAAACCACACAGTTAAAAAACTGGTATGTTAAAAGTACTAATACCATTCTGAAACAATACTTTCAATAAGAGTACTTATATCATGCTGAAAAAAGACTGTTACATTGTGACGACCCCTCCCTCCCACTAGGGGTCTGTGTCCTGGTTGCTGCCTACTCTGTCTTTCAGGATGTTGATCAGCAGCTAATGAGCCCACCTGAGCCTGATGGGGTGATGGATAAATCCACAGCTCAACAAGGATCGGCCGCTCCTCTCCTCCCTGCCTCCTGTTTGGAGGACCTGGCTGTTGATTTGTTTGTTTGGTTTAGTTACTGGTTCCTTAAATGTCAATTTATTACTTTTAACTCGTCTTTTCTCCCTCATGTTACGGCCTTTTGAGCTGTGTTAAATTTGTAACTAAACTTCATATTTTATAAACTACATGTTTTGTTTCTTGAATCTTAATCTTTTAAGTAACTAAAGTTGTCAGATACATAAAGTTACAGTAGAGCATGAAAAGGGAACACTTAAAGTACGAGTACCTCACACGTGTACTTGAGTGAATACTCCGGCGCCCTCTGCAGGCTGCGAGTCATCGAGGACTCGAGATGAGTCGAGTGGAAAAAGGAGGTAAAACGCTGGAGGCATGAATACACTTTTGAGAGCTTTTTCATAACTGCTGCAGTGATTCAGAGGTAAATTAAGCTCCGGCTTCAGGGCGGGGCTTGTATTCTCATAAGTGGTATTATTTAGCCGGTGATGTCAGTAAATTGGCGAGTCGCTGGTGGCCTCGCTGTTCCAAACTGACATAGGAGAACAGTAAATACATTGATGCATGCAGCCTCACAGAGCGGCCGGCCGAGCCAAGGGCTGCACTCACAATCTCTGAATCACATCCCGAACCATCACAAGGTTTCACCCTCTTTACACTGAGAGTGAGGGTGGTTTAACCTGTTAGGATACTGGAGCTTATCAGAGCCTCCATCAAACATCTCTGTCCTGGGTTAGGTTATCTAGTCATTCATGAGACAACTTATACAATACTACTACTTTATACTTTTACTCCATCACATTTCAGAGGCAAATTTAGTACTTTTTAAATTTAACTTTGTGAACAAATTATCTTGTGTACAGGAGATAATAATAAAGATCATCTTTCCACTCTGAACGTGGTCATTTTACATAGTGAGTAACTTTGGACGAGGTAACACTGTAGCTCAGTAAAACCGCAAAGTTTAAAGTGTCACAAACCAAAAACCAAAGGGCTTTTTTATCACCAGCTGAGTATCTAAATATGTCGTCCACAGTGGCCAAAAAAAGGTAGGCATTGTACGTTTCTGCAAAGCACGGATACGTTGAATGTCTTTGCTATTGGTCAGAGCAAGTGGCGTTGTTACATTACGTTGTTAAACTACGTTGTTAGGTTACGTCGTTATTTTGTTACATTGTTATGTTGTTTCGTTGCATTGTTTCGTTACTTTGTTTCGTTACGTTGTTTCGTTGTTAAGCTAAGTTGTTAAGCTAAGTTGTTAGGCTACGGTTTTATGCTGCGTTGTTAAGTTTTTAAGATATGTTGTTTGGTTTTTATTCTAATACAAAACATGATCTTCTATCTAACCTCAACCAAGTAGTTGTGTTGTCTAAACTATTCCTTTGACAATCTTAACCATGTGTCATTGTGTGTTTCTACCAACACGACACAAGGCTGATATGAGTACTTTCACGTATCTCTGGTTTGCAGAAATGTACAATGCTGACACTTATTCTGGCGACGGGGTTGGTCGTCCAATGGGTGTGACAGGTGCGTCTGTCATTAACCGTAACGTCGTGTCATTCAGGTGACATTTTTTCATTTCAAACAGATATATTTGCAAAAAGCCGACAAGTTGACTTTAGTTATTCTCTAAACCTCATAGCTTCCTGCCTCCCCGGTGGCCTCTCGAGGCTGCAGTGTGTATTACACCACATTACATATTTTACACTGTCATATAAATTTAGTCTCACACCAGTTTGTCCTGAAGGTGGTGCCTAAGGAAAGGTCAAATCGTCATTACAATCAAGAGGGTTGATCCTCTGGGGATCAGGAATATGCACACCTGTACACGTTCTAAAAAGGTCACACATTTTACTTTTATGTTCGTACTTGTGTTTGACATTTGTTTTTCGTTGTTCTTTGTTCTGTGTAACTCGTTAGGGCTCTGCTGCTTTGACATCAATGTCTCCTGAACGATGAATAAAGTTTCTATAAGCTGCTGCTGATTTATCTGTGATCAACTAAAATCAGAGAACTGTGAAAATACACTCAATATAACACGTTTCCATTAAATGTCTGCAGCTGTGCATTAAGTTAAAAGGTGTGTTTGTGTTTCTTTGGTGCAGGTAACGCCCAGCCGACCAATCATTGGACAGCACTCCTCTCAGCAGAATCTCTTGTTTTGTCTCTTCTACGAGTCTCTGAAGCTCCGATAAGCCGCTGCCAGAGAAACCTGAAGTAGGTCATTCAGTACGAGGAGGTGATTCTGTTTCTGGGATCAGCGGGAAGAGAGATCCACCCTGATCACATGTCAAAGAGTCAAAGGTCAGCAAGGACGCCATTGTGGAAGAGTCTCTGCAGGATTCAAGATTCACTGTGTGGTTCTATGGCAGGATTTTTATCTTTTTAACTTTGGTCTCTTTTATTATTTAAAGTCTTCTTCTATGATTTAAAATGAGAGGTGGGGGGAGAAATGTGATTTTTATTTTGCCTCATTGTGAGATTTTATATGTTTATAAATAAAAATAAAGTTCAACACATCGAGAGGCATCAACTGTAGCACACCTGAGACAGAGATATACAGTCGGAAAATTATAAATTGCACCTTTTCTGTTGAGTTGGAGCATATTAATTATTGGAAATTGGACACAAAGGTAGGATCCTCCAGGAACAGAGGATGTTAGTGCACTGCCCTGGACCAGAAAGTCTTCAACGACATGAGAGAGGATCAAAATGTTAGTTAACATTGATGAAGTGAAAACACTGTGAAAGAGTTAAAGTTGTAAAATGAAAAGAGGTTCAACTCCCACAACGTCGTGGTGTCGACCTGTCAATCACCGTGTAGCCCTAAAGCATCCCCTGCTTTATGGTCTGTTTGACTCTAAATGGACCATAATGTACAAAATGAACATCATGCTGTATTGAAGAAGACTTGAAACTAGAGATTGAGACCATAAACATGTTTACAATGTTTACTGAGGTAATAAATCAAGAGAGAAGTAGAGTCATTTTCTCATAGACTTCTATACAACCAGAGGAGTCGCCCCCTGGTGGACACTAGAGAGAATGCAGGACTGCAGACATGAACTATTTATCTTTATTCACTTTGTGGACTTAAAAAAAAAAGAATGTTTCTACATTCAATTTACAAAAATAAAAATATATATTTTAAAAAGTGTTTTGATGTGAATGTATGATTTCTGTAAGTGAGTAATTGTTTATACGTATGTAGGTAGTTTAATTAATTGTCATGATTATTATTATGATTTTGATCATTTTGTAAACTATCATTATTGTTTTCATCTACATCAATGACTCATGGGTTTACAGGTGAACGAGGGGAAAAAGTGATGTATGATGTTCAACAAAAACCTGTAAATAATAACCTGTAAAGTGTATCAGTGATTCTGCCACCTGACTTTAAGCAGTTTGTGTAAAACATGTGAAACTTTAAAAGCTCTTATGCAACATAAAAACACAAATGGTAAAAAGGAATACTCCTTTGTGACGTTAACACAACGTGGGGGATATTTCTCACTTGTAAAACATCTAAATAATAAACCTCCACCAGGAGAAACGTATAGAAAAGTGGAGCAGCGGAGAGAAAACTTTCTCTTGGCTGCACATGAACATGAAATTGGATTATAGCGGAATACCTTCAGCCAATATTTTCCCTTTCTGCTAAATTACCGTCAGCTCTCTGCAGAGCTTGAGCAGCAGATCTCAGATAAGATCACAGAGCGATGTTGAACAACACTTTGTGGGGAATTTGAGTCAGCGGCGCTCTGACTCCTCACAAGCGCGTCTTTGAGTCCAAACTGCATGGGAACCATTACAGAGAACCGTATCCAGAGTAAATAGAGTGGAGACCCCCATACCGGAGTAATTCACCTCCTCTCTACCTGTAATAATCCATTTCACAGGTTATGTTTTAAGTGGAGAATTAAGTAATTCTTTGCTGTTTGTTCAGCAGTTGTGGGGTCAGCGCTCTGCTGCGTGTGGTCACCCCCCCCTCACTTTGTATTAAACTCTCTTTGAAGCCTCCTCTTCCTTCCACACGGCAACATGTCTGCGTATCCGCTGGACGAAGCCGATCTCTGCTTGTGTCATGTGGACGTGGAGGCCGTCAGAGGAGGAAGAGGGAGTCGGCCTTTTTCCAGCAGGCCAAGGCAAACATTTCCTTTATTGAGGAACAGTATCTGCTGATTCACATAAAGAGCCACTGTCTGAATCAAAGAGGTATTGATGCAGGAACGCAGACCGCCGGCTCGGAGGAGTTCGCCTCTTTTGTGCTGCTCATAATTAATCACTGAAATGCATAAAATGGGAAAACCCCCGAGAATTTATTCTGGAGAGAGTTTACAGCTCGAAGGAGGAACTCTTTTTACCGGCTGGATCTCAATCTGAACTTCTGGTCTTTATGAAATTTGACTGAATGCGATTCACTTTACAGGATTAAAGGCCTCACTCTGTGATATAAAGCATTTATTACATTATTATTAACATTAGTCCTGAGTATCTGGGTCATCATTCAGTTACCTCTATTTTGACTTGATACCAGATTTAGGATGGAGAAGACGACTGACACCTTCATATGTTTGATTGAAAGTTGATGTTGAGGGTTAAAATCTCTGTAACATTATAGAACTTTATTAATATTTTGAGTATCATTAAGCATCATGTCTGGAAAATACTTGTACTAATACACCATGTACAAATACTCCACATAAAGTAAAAGTCTGTTAGTATTATTAAAGTAAAAGTATAATATCTGATGTTTCTGCTGCATTAATGTGTATGTTGCATTGTAATGCCTTTATTTACTGTTGGCTGGTTTAATCTACAGCAATGCATCATATTCCAGAAGTAAAAATAATACACATTGAGGGTTCATTTACCAAGAATTAAGATCCATTAAAGTCAGAATGAAGTCCATTAATTCCTGATAATGGAACCCTTGGGTTTAGGAAAAGATCATTAAAAATACTAAGTTGTTGAAATACTTAGTTATGTTTTATAAAAGATGGTGAAATACTTAGTTAGGTCTATAAACATGAGGAAGGACAATAAAGACAGAAGCAGACGTTGGACAAAAACCTGATGTGAGTCTGTGGGAAGAAGATAATGAAGAAGAGGACATGTTCTAAGATGAAAAACTCTCCTCTTCTTAAATCCTTGAGCAGCATCTCAGCTGAGTCATCACTTTCTGCTAAAGCTCTCTCAGCTCGCTGGAACCGCTTCAAGGACTCCGGGCCGGTTTCTCCAAAACCAATAAACAAAGGGGTTCTTAGGTGAGCCGAGTGTTCCTCGCTGTGATAGGCCGAGGACATCCGACCCCGCAGTCCACGCCCAGACCCTCTGGGCTTTCCTTTGGACCTTTGGACACAAAACGCCGACGTCAGCGCGGATTTCACAAACATGCTGGACGGTGAGATCAACTTTAATAAACTAATCGTCGGAGTCTCTCAGTAGCCAATTTTAAAGCTCACTGCTGAAGATATTTACCCAGAAAGCTGTGCAGTAACGGGAGTTTAACATTTCGCTGGTAAAGGATTAACAGTTTACATGAAATGTTCTGTAAATTCACACAAAACCAAGCAGGTAGTTACATCTTTGTTTCTGCCGCTTCCTGAAGAAAAGCCGAAGTCTCAACTTGTAATTCCAGAAGACGTTTCTCTGAATAGTTTCTGAAGTAATAACTGTTAGTCACATTTGAAGTGTGGAGACTGTACATTAAGACCCACATTACGGTCTAAAGCACCAGGTAATCATTGGTTGTGGAGAATATTAAAGCCAATTTAATGAAATTAAATTAATTTCTTGATTAAAAAACAAAAAAGACCTAATTATGTAGGATTTTGAAACATTTTAATGGGTTTTGATTTGTATATTTTTGGATTGTATTGTTTTTTTTTTTCTTGTTCTTGACATATAATTAAGAAATATGATTGTCCATTCATTATTTATTACCCATGTTAGAAAATTCTGCTCCCGTCTTATAACATTACAAAATAAAATGAGGTTACAATGATTTCTTATTCTATATTCTGGGGCAATTGTGGCTAAGGGGATAGCAGGGCCGCCTTTCAATCAGAGGGTCGGTGGTTCAATCCCCGGCTCCGGCTCTGCTAGTCGCATGTCGATGTGTCCTTGAGCAAGACACTTAACCCCAAAATTGCTCCTGTAGTTGTGCCTACGGTGTAGAAATGTGATAGACTGAATTGTAAGTTGCTTTGGATAAAAGCGTCTGCTAAATGACTGTGATATAATGTTAGAAAACAAAGTGAAGCAAAAGAACAATACATCAGTTCATATTTTATTTATATCCTTAATTGTGTTTGTTCAATATCTTCTTCCATAAACGAGAGTTTCTAATCACATAACTTCATATCTCAAAGAGTTTATCCTGATATACATATATAATATAAACTTCAGTAGTTTTTGTACACATATTTGCTATTTAGCATCATCAGCTGTTAGCTCATTCTGCTCCAGTAACGTCATAATATGGTTCTTCTTCTACTTCTATGTGATTGGCTGAACCCCAAACCTTTTTTTTTAGTTATATTTTTGCAGCTTTGGTGAACTCATTTCTGTAAACTTGTACCAGAGTATATCTATACTGTGGTATTGGTACTTTTACTTGTAATAAAATATGATGAAGTCTTCTGGTTCATGTACAAACTGTTCTCTGGGGTTTTATTTGGAGAAGCAGCGAGTCCTTAGAGCTTAAATCCACAACACCACCTCTTGTTTCTAATTGAGCATCTGTATTGAAGCCACATGCTGTTCAGCCAAGTCAGCCGGCTGCTCACTTATGCAAATGTGAGAAGCTGACATTCATTCCTGAGCATCAAATACCCCAAATAATAACTCTGTTATAATAACTTTCTACAGCGAGTCTGAGACGGACTGTGGAGGAACAGACACACGGCGGTTTGGGTAGAAAATGATTTTACATTGCTGGTTAACCACAGCATGAAAACTGCACATGTATAATTTACTTACTGAGTTTTACAGCATGTACTCCTGACGGGAAAGTAACCGCCGGGTGAATTACTGAGGGCAGCGCGACGCAGTCTGACGGATGATGGCAGTGTCAGAGCGCTAACACTCAGTTAGCTGCAGGTCTGTAATGAGCTGTGGACTGACAGCGAGACCTGGACTTGACCTGGACTTCAAATCTGGGGTCGGGACTCCTTCAGAGGGCCAAAAAGAGGGGTCACAAGATGAGTTCAGTTCTGATCTTTCATGTCCCTCAAGAGGAATTTTTACTGTGCAACGAGGCAGCAAGAACACACACGATAAAATAAAAAAATTTGACGTAAACAGTAAAACACATGAAACAACATAAAACACAAACACAATAAAAACACGTTAAACATAAAACACACACACACACACACACAGTAAGAACACGTTAAAACATAAACACAGTAAAAATATGTTAAAACATAAACACATACACACAGTAAAAACGCAAGTATAATTAAACAAAAAATAAATATTAAAGACGATTAACTGACTAAAATTAAATAAGCATATATTGCAGTTCAGTCAGGCCATATATAAATATGTATATCACATTAAATATTTAATTCTGATTAATTGATATTTTTTCCACTGCAAATTAGAGCTTAATTAAATAATATAAATTAATACATGGAGTGTTTTTTACTGGATTATCTGGTTTTTAAGGGTAGAAATAACCAAACAGCATGAAAGCCTGAATACTTTTCTTAATTGAAAAATGAAAGCCATTTAAAAGGTGCAAATTAACATTTTTTTGTTTAAGTTTAAGGGATTTTTTAACATCCTTAAACGAACTGATTAATCACATTAATTAGCCCCTTAAATTAAATAAATTAAATAACTGATAGTGTTGGTTGTTGCAGCTGCTGTACTGATGCATAAACAATGTGTGATATTATTAATATTATCATCAACATACTGATGACTCATGCGTCCAGTTGTTTCTGGTCGCTCAGTTTAAATGTCATCCTGCAGAAACAGTCTGTCGGCGTCGTGGTGAGGCGGCTTGAAAAGGGCAGCCATCCTCAGACACGTCTATTATACTACTCATACTACTCTACACTCTATTATACTACTTATACTACTCTACAGTCTCTATTATACTACTCATACTACTCTACACTCTCTATTATACTACTCATACTACTCTACAGTCTCTATTATACTACTTATACTACTCTACACTCTCTATTATACAACTCATACTACTCTACAGTCTCTATTATACTACTCATACTACTCTACAGTCTCTATTATACTACTCATACTACTCTACAGTCTCTATTATACTACTTATACTACTCTACAGTCTCTATTATACTACTCATACTACTCTACACTCTCTATTATACTACTCATACTACTCTTTTTTGTTTTTGATGAGTCTAAAGTGACCTGAGTACAAACCAGTCATCAACCTCAGGTTTTAAAAATGGAAGCCAAAGCTTCATGTATTAAAGCTGCATTCTCTCTCCTGTCCATCAGGGGGCGACTCCTCTGGTTGTATAGAAGTCTATGAGAAAATGACTCCTGTTTAATGATCACTGTTTTAATCGGCCTCACATCCCATTTAGTTATCCCAAGTAAATGTGTTTTTTTGATTTGTGGTTGATTTGTGGAGGCTCAAAGATGTCCTTTTGCTGATGCTATGGGTTCCTCTGAAGTTTAGAGGTTCACATTAATTTTGCCACCTTAATAATCAGTGATGATCATAAAACAAAGTTGGACAGATTAGACAGCAGTAATTGTGCTATAGGCAGCTAAACATTAGATGATTGCTAAAGTCATTGATTCATTCATGGTCTAACAAAGAATAAAGTTTTACAAAATATCTCCATACACTCTGGAACCCAAAAACGTCCAGCGGGTGGCGATAATATTCAACAATTCCGAGCATGCTTAGTGAACTTATTTTCCCTTCGGTGGTTTTAACAAATCAAACAATATAAAACATATTTGATAACTATTTACTGAACGGCCCAAAGTGCTGCGTCAATAATCAAATGTGACTCCGCAATTAATCCATCTTTAAAACACCTTTAGCTGCAGCTCTAATCTCATTCAGTATCAAGTATTTAATTCATTATAAAAAGACGTAATTACTTACTGAAAGTCATAAAATGGCCTGAAATTATTTTTGACAACACTTGAGGTAAAGAGTTGTCTTTTAAAGGATCTCATGAAGAACCTGAAGTCCTGACAAGTATCAGCACTTTGTGGACTCTGCAGTCTTTTTTTAAAACTTGATCAGTATGTATCAGTTTATTAATTCAGTATCAGCTCTAAAAGGCCCAACACAGCATCTGAAGTTGATGCATTTCAACTAAATAACAGGAAAGTATTATTTATTTAGTTGAGTCCACATCAGCTGGAGGCCTGTATCCGTCCCACCCTGAGAACCAGAGCCTGAAGGGCCTCAGGGGTTTGAAGGGTCTCACTGTACCGGAGCACATTCCCAGCTATAGTAAACAGGTCGGGGGATTGAAGGTAAATCCTGCCCTCTTTGTTGTAGTGCTGGTATGCGCTGACATCTGGATCAGCTGGGTGGGACCTGCTCGGCCCACGGCACCTCTCACGGGTCTTAAGACCAACAACAGGCTGAGCAGCTGCAGGTGCACCGAGTCCTGCAACAACAAACAGTCAACTTAGAGCACTGGTGGAGAAATATCCCACCTGATCACCTGCAGAACCGTCTCAGCATCCGCATGTCCTCCAACTGTCTGAACCGAGTGTTAAAGTCTTCACTGACATCAACGTTTTTAAAGATTACTCAAAACCTGAAGAGCTTCTACGAATGTTACAAATGATCTGAGGGAAGGAATCAGTATGTTGAGAAATTAGAGGGCCCAAAGTACACATCTACTGTAGTATTTCATAGTAAGAGGTGAATCCATGGAAACATAAGTGGTTTCTAGTAGAAAAGAAAAAGGAGATTGTTGTTAGTTGTTATGGTGACAACACACATCAGTGGGGCCGTGTTTCAGCTCATTGTGAAGACGGACGCAGCTCTGGAGATGGATAGCTGGCTAGTTTGCTAGGTAGGCTAATGTTAGCTTGTCCTTCTTTAGAGCAGCGTGGAGTGAGGCGGAGGGACCAATGGACTCAGCTGCAACAGCCGCTGGACACCAGCCAGCTGTTCAGCTCATTTTCTGTAACCAGTGTAGCACTAAAGCATGGTGGAATTAGCAAGCTAATTATAAAACTGTCCTCTAGTTAGCTAGCTTGCTAGCTAATTCCACCATACTTTCATGCTAGAAAGTTGTCCATCTATTGATAGCAATGATCTTTTCTATACTGTGACAAGAGTATGTTGATGAAGCATTAAGTTGTTCAATACGCTGCAACAAAAATAAATAAATAATAATAATCAAAAATCTCCAAAAAAAGGAAGATAAATTATAAATCCTATATGCTATATTAATATTTCTCTGTGGCTTTCTTATAAAAGGGATTTTATTTCAGTTTATTTTCATAAAGTAACCATGAAACTTAATTTATTAAATATTTTTAATTAATCTATACAAATAAATGAACCGACAGACTGTTTACACGGAGCCTCTGAAACCATCAGGACTCATCCGTTTTATTTCAGCCCTTCACACCTCATCTTCATCATGGCTACAGAGGAGCCCCCGGGGGCACAATTAGCAGCCGGACCTCCACGATGAATAATAAGTCACAGCTCCTTCCTGTGATTAACACAGGAAGGAGCTGTCAGACACCAACAGGTCAGAGTATGGGAGGGGGGTGTCAAACAGCAGCTACCTATTGAGACGTGACTTTAACGGAGGTTTGGTGTTAATGTGAGGAGACGTTGGTGTTAACTGATTTAAAGTTCACACAGCAAATCTTTAACAGGAAGTGACTGCTGCTTCAGTCAAAAAGTTCCTGTTATGTAACTACGTACTACTACGTTTACTAAAGTATTAAAGTACATATTAAAAGTGCTTTGAGCGGTCAGAAGACTAGAAAGGTGTTATACAAATACAAGTCTAGTTACCATTCAACCATAACTAGACACCAAGAATGTCACAATCAGCCTTTGTGTTCTGTGTGTGTCTTTGTGTAGCTCCACACCCTCCTCACTCTACCTGTCAGCCACTCCCTCATCACCAGTCTAACTCCCTTCACCTGCCTCTGATCACTAATCAAGCACTCCCTCCTCATCAGCACAACTCCCCTCACCCGTTCAAGCCACTATTTAAACCCCTGCCTCTCAGTCACTCACTGCCAGAGCATTGTCATGTCTACCTGCCCGTTTGGCTTGTCCTGTTCCCGGTCTGCCTGCCCTGCTGGATTTCCCCCTTTGTCTCTTGTCTCGTCCGTGAATTCCCTGTGTTCCTGTTCGGATTTAAGTTTTCATTAAATTCCACTTCACTCTACTTCTGGTCTGGTCAGTGTTTGAGTTCTCCATCATGCCCCGTGACAACGAATGAGAGATAAGTGGACAGACAGAGGTTCACGCACAGGTGCACACTTAATGGAACAGAGGGTGTCGTATGTGTACAGATTGTAAAGCCCTCTGAGGTAAATTTGTGCTTCTGGGCTTTACAAAATAATTTGAAATTAATTGAAATTGAAAGTAAACTTTTAAAGAGCTCTGAGTCTAAATTACCATTTTATGAACTTTATGTCTTGTTTTGATGCTCCCTCTTTAACTTTGTATTAAATTAGTTTCCTCATTTTGTTGGGTGAAATGTGAGAATGGTTTATATTTATGATGGTTGGTGTGGTTATAAGACTTTACACGACCAGACGGAGACGATGGGGGACATTTTGTTTTTTGCATAAATCAACATAATGAGACATGGTCCCACTTTCAGTGTAGACAAGAAGTTAAAAGACAAAACAATGCAGATTCTTTCGTGATGTAAAAGGTTCATAGAACTCCTAATGAAGCAGATGTTACTATTTATAACATTCAGTTCATTACAACGAATTAATCATGACCCATTTCCCTGATTCATCCTTCAGCTCTGCATAAAAACAGTCTGGACAGTTCTTCCAAGAAATGTATTCATGACTGATTTAAAAATAAAAAGCTCCAATATTCACACGTTAAAAGATGTTTTCATTCTCTGGTTGGTTGAACGTCAGATGAGTCTTCAGCGCCGACGGCTCTTCCTGTTTGGATTTAACATGTGAGATGAAATAAGTATCCTGAAATAAACGATTTAATCACTTGAAGACACTGAATTTGTCAGACTGCAACATGCGCTAATAAATTATTACAAAATGGGTTAGGATTATATATATATATATATGATCATGAAATACTTAGTTTAACCCAAAAGACATTTTTTTCCCCAAACCTAACCGCAGAAGTACGGAAATTAGGTGACGTTTCTCCTGAGTGAAAGATAAATGTTTGATGGACTCATCCACCTTCCTCATTCACGATTACTTGGATAACATAAAATAATTTTGTGGGACAACTATGAGTTTGTTGTAGTTATTACTATGAATGCTGACTGAGACCAGCCTGGTTGAACATTGGCACTGCGTTGATGAAGGTGGATCTATGATCAAAGCTTAAATAAAGTGCTTCAGGCACATTTCATTAAGTACCATAAAAGTATTACAGTTAGATACTCAGCCCTACATCTGACTTATCTAAGAGTAAAGCTCAGACGAGTTTAATCTTCGTGGAAGCAGCCAATGGAAAAGACAATCTCTCCAGCAGGACCAATAAAGTGTCACCCAGTCGTACCGTAAACACAGCTCTGCACTGATGTATTACTGCATATATATATATATATTATAGGCGAAGGAATCCCATTTAGCAGCTGATAAAAGCATTTGGGATCAATGCTGGAGCCCCGGGCTGCTTGGAGTCCTTCACCTCATCTGGGTTCAGTCACTGAAGGTCTGAGATGGCCGGTTGGACGTCTGCAGAGGAAAAGTGTGGGCAGACTGGGACACGCGCAGATGAGCAGCATCAAAGGTGCTGCTGGCCGGCGTTTAACGCTGGAAAAACCATCGTTGGCTGCAGAGGAGAAGAAAAGACGGGTGGGGGGGGGGGGCAGTATTAATGGTCCACTTTATTGCTTTGTACTGTTCAAATTAAGAGCTCAGATTTCATGACAGCAGCTCAAACGTACACGCTCGACTTCTTCTTCCAGCGCTGGTTTCAGTCGGCAGCAACCCAAGGAGAAGAAGAAGAACAAGGAGAAGGAGATTTTGATTTTTAAATTCCTTTTATTGATCCAGGACAGATCACTGTCACGTCATCAATTCAAACATAAATATATAAAAACAACTCATCCAACCACAGAAACATACCAACATCTCATACATGAACAATCAGCTGTAGGAGGAGAAGAAGAAGGAGTAGAAGAAGAAAAAGGAGGAGGAGAAGGAGTAGAAAGAAAAAGGAGAAGAAAAAAAAAATCTTCAGATCTTCCTAAATATCTTAGTTGCAGAGGTCAATTTTCGATAAGATTTAGGGGAACGAAATTATTGAGGGACTTTTCCCACTTAACAATATAAAATAATATAATATATAATCTTTCAGTCTAAAAGACCAACTAATTGCTGGTTTATAATTGCTTTCCTCATCTCTTATTGTCCATGTAGTCTTTGTTTCAGGTTTTATATAACCTATCTATAGTTGTTTCACTCATTGTTTAGGGTTTATACATCTGCATTAACTCCTAAGTTAATGCAGATGTATAAACCCTAAAAACATAAATGTTGTTGATAATGTATTGTTATTGTTATTATATATCATATCTTCTAAAACTACTTTGTCCACATTATTACGCAGTCATAGCTTATGTATATAAATTTTGTGTTCTCTATAATATTGTGAAATTGTTATATTATAACGGTGGAAGCTTCAAATAAGCCGGTATGTTTCCTGCCTCTACCTGCTGTGATATTATTTATCTCTGTTGTTTGTGTTTTTCTTTAATTAAAATAAACTGAACTTAACTGAAGAAGAAAAAGAAGAAGAAATGCACCAGATGGCTGCTGAGTGACAGCTAGAGATGACAGGTTTCACTCAGAAAGACTCTTATTGTGAAGGCAGTACATCCCCTCAAGTACTGTACTGAAGTACTACTTTAAGGTACTTCACAACGTTTCAGGGAATATATTGTAATTTTTACAACATTTGCATAAAGTTGAATGCCAACACCAACATGCTGATGTTTATTAGGTATAATGTCTGCATGCGTGTTAGCATGCTAAGCTAACACTAGCTAATGATCAGTAAACACAAAGCAGTGCTGATCAATGTCTTTAGTTCTACAGGTATTTGGTCATAAACCAAAGTATTGGACCCATTAACATTAACCTCATGGTGGCGCTAGATGAAAAGTCAGACGATCAATAAAGTTCTTACAATGAATGATGAACCACATTTCAACACAATCCGTACCATAACAGTTGTTGACATGTTCTACTTATAGACACAAACATTAACTCATGGCGGCGCTAGAGGAAAAGTTAAAGGATCCCCAAAGTCAGTAGGATTCATCCTCTGGGGAACACAAATGTTTGTATAAAAGGCTGTGCTATGTTGAGATATTTCACAGGACAAGAGCAAACTTTGACCTGCTGGTTGGGCTAGAGGAAAATACAGATGAACATTGAACTCATGAGGGTTCAACCTCTGGGGATCTTGAATATCTGTCACAAATTTCATTGCAATCCATGTAGTTATTGTCAAGATAAATAAATCACTGGATTAAAAGTATATTGTGAGTGTTATTCTACATAATTTTAGTGTAGTTGTACTGTGAAACCTTAGCCGGACTGATGTTTGTGTCGCTCGTGCCATCTTCTTTATCTGTGGGGGAACTTTTCACCGAACACCTGTTATTCACAACAGTCTTTAAAAAGACTCCAGAGGCATTAAAGAACCAGTTAACCATAATAGACCTGCTGTGAATTTGTGAATCAGACTGTTTCTTACACTTTTGATGGAGCTAGACTCGCAGTTTCTTTCTGCTTCCAGTCTTTATGCTAAGCTAGGCTAACATCTTTTCTTAAATTTCAATTGTTTTCTATTTTGGCTGAACGTGAAAGATCACTTGTCTGCTCTTCATCTGTCACAGTTCATATAAGACGATCCACCGCTGGACGTCCTCCGCATGGTTCCCAGGTGACTTATCAATTGTCTGTTCCTTAATCCCTGAAATCCTCATTTCCTAGAAGTGGGTCTGAGCCCCCGCAGACGGCCGGAAGCCGTCCTCCACTCGCTCATATCATGAATATGTGGAGTTCTTGGACAGGTAGCCCGGCGGATCTTAGGAGGACGCAGCGTCTCTACTGTCACTGAGGCCAGTAAGTGAGTGTGAGGTGACACATCCCAGACTGTTGACGAACTGTCCGACTCTTTCATTTCGACCCGGGGCGAGACTTGGTCCTCTAAATCCACCCATGTCGCTGGTTTTCACATCAGCCTCCTCGTTGTCTTCATCCTCAGAGACACTCTGTACTAATGGGACAGTTTTATCATGTCAACGTGGAGCCTGGTCTCACGGGACACTCAAGTGTTTTATATTCATAATAAATAAGAGGACCAAGACTTCCTTGATCTGCAGAGGGGAAATTCACATAATAAAAAAGATAAGATAAGATTTTAAAAAGTACAATACAAACATTACATTACATCACAATATACAAGTGAATTGTGCAGTTTGAAAGAAAATCTTTTGAGAGTTTTTGTCTCAAGGATCTTCTTGAATTTTCTCTGCAATTAACGAACTCAGACATTTCATATATAGGACTTTCAAGAAGCAGAATCCACCTCAAAAGAAGGAGGATGGACCATTATTACAGAACCCTGATTCGATCAGGAGGGACTTCATTTTGAGTGAACAAATAACTTAATTGGCATGTGCAGAACAGGATGGCGTTGTAATAAACATTGTAAACATGAGTTTATGGCCTCAATCTCTAGTTTCAAGTATTGTTCAATACAGCATGATGTTCATTTAGTAATTTATGGTCCATTTAGAGTCAAACAGACCATAAAGCAGGGTATGCTTTAGGGCGGGGCTACACAGTGATTGACAGGTCTCTAACAGACCATAAAGCAGGGTACGCTTTAGGGGCGGGGCTACACAGTGATTGACAGGTCGACACCAGAGACGTTGTCCAGTCTGGGAGTTGTCCGTGTTTTCGTTTTACAACTTTAACCCTTTCACAGTGTTTTCAGTTATTCAGCGTTCAGCTTTACTTAGCTCCACCCTCTAGTGTCATTTCTGATTGCAGAAAAGAAAAGAAGGCAATGGACGAAAAAACAAGATGGTGACGACTAAAATGCTGAACTCAAGGTTTCAGAACGTCAGTCAACGAACCATTGGATGACGTCAGGATGGCTACGTCCACTTCTTATTTACAGTCTCTGGTTTCAGTAAAATTGTGAATGCCCATAATGAAGCAGAGGAGTGAAAGGAGAGAGAATTGTGAATGAATGATGCATAAAGATCGTCACATTGGACCTACAATCCCTTGCAGAAAGCTGGAGCATCCTAAATACAGGAAGCTATTGTATTAGCTGCTGACACGCCATTTTGTGTGTTATTGTTACACCTTTTTTTCTTTTCGTTTGTCATTTCACGCTGCGGCAATAAAACACGCTCAGAGCACGTGAAGTGGTACAAAAAGTTATAAAGTGTGAATAGGGAAGAGGACGAGGTGTATGGATGGTTGAAACAAATACAAGACTTTCACCCAGGTAACAGCTGTTAGTGTCCCGCATGAAAACAAGTCAATGCTGATTTATTTACTGACATATGTGTCACAATTTGACCAACAACAGCTCTGGTCTTTGTGGCCGTTGTTTCTGAACTTGTCACGTGACAACAGGTGAGTCCAGTTTATTGTAAAGTGATCTTTTTTCTCGGTGAGATGGAGGAGTAGTAAACATGGAAACCATTTCAATCTGCAGCTGGTCAGCAGCAGGCCGAAGGTGTGTGATGATGGATTGTTTTTCCCTGAGGTTGATGGTGGAGGAGTTGCTGGACCATGGTGGACCAAACTGTGTGGCCACATGGAGTCAGTTATTTTTCTTAATGGAGCTCCAGCTTTTAAACACACGACTCCTCCGAAGACCTTAACCTGAACATCTTTTCTCTTTTCAAAGATACAGATCCTGCGTGTCACGGCTCATCACAAACTCCACCTGGATGAGTATTTTTAGAGGGAAACACCTCATGAGGAGCTCATTCATCAACAAGCTGCTAAATTTAGCTTGACATTACATCACCTTCAGACTCACCCGGGACCAGCGCTGGAGGGAGGACGTCTACCAAAGTATCAGTATAAGTGAAAATAGTATATTAAAAATGAAACAGTTTGGGGTTAAACGTTTAACTTAAGGTGTCCTTTTGAGTTTTTATAGAAACAAACAAAAGTTATATATTTTTTGAGTTTCTTACCAAAACACATCTGTGAATCTAACAAACGTGTTCATTTCTTCCTTCAAAAAACATCCGCAGAGCTGATTTTTAAACTAATTTAATTCCTGTATTGTTTATATCAATGTTTACTGGCTGCCAGTCATCTTCTTCTTCACTGGTTTTGTTGACTGTGCTAACAATATAAATAAAACTGAGAGAATAGCAGCTCTCTAGTGAGTCAGAAACACCACAGGACATCTTTAAATATACAACTTGATATTAATATATCATACTATACTTTACTCTACTGTAGTACATGTGGTATTCTATGTTATACTGCTGTATTATACTATGTTATACTATATTGTCATTAATAAATCATACCATATCTTATATGCCATACTATACTGTACTTTATCATACTATATTATGTCAATGTGTACTATCTTACAACATTATATTCTACAGTATATTTATATTTTGTTGCTCGATTAAAACAGACATTAAGTATCATGACTTAATCACATTATATATATATATATATATATATATATATATATATATATATATATATATATATATATATATATATATATATATATATATATATATATATATATATATATATATATATTATTCTATTTACTATTAACCACCACCGTCACTTTACCTCCTAACTTTGTCTTTAATTGATCTTGTAGAGTTTCTATTCACAATACAATAAATCTTTATTGTCCACCAGGGTGAACAATTGTCTCAGACACAAGATACAAAATACAAACATGAAAAGCAAACAGGCAGTTGGTAAAAAACAAATACATAGACGGGTTACACATTAAAACAGTTAAAACAGATGCTACTCAGTGAGTTTGTTAAGTTAAGAATATTGATGGTGCTTGAGATAAAGGACTTCTTAAAATATATTCTTTTGTTCTCATTCTAGTTGTATAAACCTCCAACAAGCAGGTTATGTTTTTGTTTATTTGTTTGTCAACAGGATTATAAAAAAACTACAGGTCTGATTATCATGTACCTTGGTGGAAAGGTGCATCATGGGCCAATGAAGATTTCATTACATTAAGCACGGATGTGAATCACAGGGAAGCTTCACCAATTTGCCAGATAATATATCTGCACTTAATTTAAGAATTTCCCCTCTGGAGATCAATAAAGCCTCATTTTATCTCACGAATAATTAGTCAAGTGAATAAAGTTTGATTGTGTTCATCAAAAGATTTTATTTCACATAATAGAAACATAAAATGTCAGCGTTGACCATTAGCTCCCTAAAATCCCTGTTTTCTCTCCTGGCTTCTGTTTAGAATTAGGTTGTGTGTGGCTACTGTACACACACAACCTAATTAGATTGGCGTGTGACTCTACCACCAAGCCGATTGGCTGTCGGACCCCCAGCTCTTTCTATTCCCAGCGCCCCCCAATCAGCAGACAGGAAGTAGAACCTCCTGATTATTACGGCTCTCTCTGCTGCATGTGGTTCTGATTTTGGACATGAGGCAAAGTGTTTTCATTGGCTGGTGGCGGCGCTCAGTTTCCTGTTACAGATACTCTTTTGTGCCTCATCCTCTCCACTTTTATTTCCTTTAACATGGAGGTAAGAGGCCGCTCAGCTTTTCTTCATCCAGCTAATTGGGAGCCACTTTACCCCCCCGCCCTCCTCTCTGCTCATTATGACAGGGTTAATGGCTTTAGTAAGAGGGTACTTTTTACTGGTCCTGCTGGTTTCTGGTGGGCCTCAGAACCAATTACAGTAATCAAAGCCAATATGTGGACACAGAGAGAGGAGCCACATGTGGTGGTTCAGGTGTAAACCAATATGTGGAGGCTTTCCTCTGCAGCAGAATAACTCCTTGTTTGAAACATATTTACGCTGCTGTGTAGCTCATGTTACCCCACGTAGGTAAAAACCTCCAACCAGGAGACTCCCATTAATGCTTGAAGAGCGTCATAAAATAAGTCCTTGGCATTACAAGTTAAAATAACCAGCGTTACAATAATCCAACCATCAGACAGAACATTGATGTTGGACGAGTCTCTCTTTCTGCGTTGGCCCTGAATACTGGTACTGGATGTAAATTGTGACCTGTGGAATTGTTAAATGTGAACACAATCTTTGGTGATAATGGGCTGAGTAAAGTACTAAAAATGAATCTCTTCAGATCTGATTCGGTTCACATTTCCCCACAAGGTAGCCCCGCTAAAGCATATCCTGCTTTATGGTCTATTTGACTCATTTTCTCATATACTTCTATACAACCAGAGGAGTCGCCCCCTGATGGACATTAGAGAGAATGCAAATTTTGAGACATGAACCATTGACTTCACTAGGCAGAACCGGAGGTTGTTGCCTGGTTTTGAGACACAATGGCGGAGTGGCTCTAATGCTCTGTTCAAACCAAACACCGAAATAACTACATAATGATGCAGATTTGTAAAAAGTCTGAAATCAGCAAACAACTTTTAAAATGTTAGTTTTCTGAATGGAGTTTGGCTTGATCGGTGATAAGCTTTGCTGACCTTGTAGCTGTTTCATCAACACTCAAACAAACATCATCGAGATATAAATACGTCAGCATTGTTATTTATTGTACCATAGACAGTCTGGTGTTTACACATAGTTTCGTCTTGTACTAATATGAGGTATCGTAGAGCTCTAAGTGAACACCTACGGCTACAATCTTTAATAACGTCAGGACATCAGTGATGAAGGAGGAGAATCTCAACGCTGATTGGCTCTCGCGACAAGAGGCAAATTACGTTTATTTGTATCATTCGCGCTGCCCGGAGGGATTTTGCGTCAATTGACATCTATTTGCGTCTTTGCATTGACTTTGTATGTAATCGCGTTGCAAGAAAAATTTGCTTTGCGTTTGGTGTGAACACATAATAAGAGTCGCTTTATGCTCAACCACGTCTGACATAAAATATTTGCTAACTGCCACACAGGAAGGAAGAGTGAGACGCCGGCCGTCATAGAGAGGTTTAAATATGGAGATAACTTCAGTGTCTGCTGAAAACATTTATATTGTTTGACCTCTGCTCACATGAAAACTGACAGAAATAACGGGTTTACATAGCACACATACTTCTGTCCCACTTGTTTGTAATTAAATGTTAATACTTGTATTGGTTGTTTGTTAAATTGTGTGTCTCTATATTTGTATTAGAGTGTTTCATAATAAAAGTCTAATCGGGGACAAGGACTGCAAAATTAGCTACGGCTAGAAGTCTTATATACATCGGCTGCAACTAATTTAAATGTAAGAATGTATGCATCGTCCCTGTAGAACAAATTAATAAATAAACTTTTTTTTTAAAATAGTTGTATGAAGAATAAAAAAATAGAGCTCACTTTTGCACACCAGGCCAATCACAGTGTGAATTATGAGTGATGTCACGTCAATTTCAAAAAGTTACAGAAATATTTGCTACATCAGAATCTCCATTCATTCTATAATGTCCTATTTAGTGCGTTTTTCTCTTTTTTGTCAAAAACGTAACGTAAAAGCTGTTTTACTCAATTAAGAAAGTTTTATTGAATTTCTTTGTTTTCATAAAGCTTTTCTAATGTGATAATTCAAAATGTGCCTAAAAATACATTGCCGGAAACCTGGCAACAGTGAGAATCATTTATTCTTTAGTCACAACATTCTTAAGGAAGATAGTAGATATAAAATGTTTATGTTTCACAGAAATCTACCAGGAATGTCCGTTTGCATGTATAAGATTGGCCACTGCAGCATTTTGCTTCATGACGTTCCGTTGCAGCAAAAAAGTGGCGCCACATTCGACCTTTTGCTGATGATCCTGTGTTGTTCTATTGAAGCCAGACTGATTGAATGAAGAATGAGAAGACTTTGTTATCCCCATTTGTACAATTCATGTCGTCAAAACTAAAAAGACAGTTTAATTTCTATCCTCTCAGCTCCGAGTTTCCACGGGTGACATTCACACAGTAAAAATGTGTCAAATCCAGACCTGCAGCACAGATGTTTATTTAGTCTGTCAGGTGTAGTTTTAGACTACAGCGGGGTCAGAGGTCAACTCAATGAGGCTCATACCCTCAACATGTGTTAAGGAGTCTGGAAAACCAATCAGAGGTGAGGACAGACCTCCAAGACCAAACAAACATCTGACAGAGAGGAAACAATCTTCTTTTAACATTGGTTTTAATTCTACACCTGGAAAAAATAGAGCTCTTATTTGTGCCACTACATTTTACACTAACATTCAATTAGTCAGTGGGAACAGGCATTATTTAGTTTGTCTCCTCAGCTGTTATAAGATCTGTGACTCTTCTTTGGACCACAGTAAAGCTGTATTTAGTCAGTAAAACGTCAGAGTCTGAAGACTCTACATGTATTTAGAGGTCACATGTAACCAGATGACCTGCTGACAGACATGTATGATTTAAAACAAGTCAAAAACAGAATAATCCAAAAGTGCAACTGAACATAAAAATATTCTGCAGATGAAGTCTTTTAAAAGTATGTACTTTGGTTGATGTGCTCCACAATTATCAGCTAATTCTTTTGTGTTTTCCTCATCTTTCAAAGCGTATTCATGCTCAGAAAAGCCTGTTTACGTACTGAAGACTATCACGAAACAACCTGCAGAAAGTTTCACATTTTCACCTTCAGTAAATATTTTTATCCTGTTCTAAATTCAGATGTGTTGTTTCCACATAGCTGCAGCAGATCTCTGCAGAGGAAACTTTGTGTTCTGGGAAAGCCCCAGACCCTCTGACACATGTCCCCCTCCTCTGTAATTGCGCCAATTACTTTTCCATAACAGCCCTGAAACACTTATGTATGTGGTTAGAATAACAATTTCCACATGAAACACTTGTTCATTCATAAGGTCCAGCAGCGCAGCAGAGCGGGGGGATCCTCGACAGACGTCACGGGTCTGAACGCCGCGCTGTGGAGACGAGCTGCAGTTGCATCACAGGTTAAAGCTGCTGTTATATATATATATGTATTGTCTAGGTTGTCTATGTCCCTCAACTGCTTTCAGTGCTTCAGCTGACATCTTTCAGGTTTTCCACTTGAACTGCATTCAGATGAACGCCTGCTTTCCATCTCAGAAAATCACTTTCACTTCAACTGCTTTCAGTGCTTGAAACTCAAGTGAATATTTTAATTTACACAGTTCTGACACTTGAACTTCAATCACTGTTTTCACCTTAGCTGATGCTTCAACTTCTATTTCCACTGCCACACTTGTGTTTGGACCGCCACTTCAACTGCTTTCAATGGTTGAACTTTATTTAACTTTTATCAGTGCTTTCACCTGAACTAAGTCTTCAACTTCTTTCAGCATCTCTATTTGAATGGTAATAAGTGTCTTTTGACAACTTATTACACTCCACTTCAACTTCTTTCGATATTTGAAATGCTTTGACTTCATGCAGTGCTCACACTTAGAGAGAAGCTTTTCAGATTTCCAACGGGCTCTGTATCGTTGCACTGCAGGTTGTTTGTGCAAATGAATCCTGTTTGACTTTCTTCTGTGTTTTTCTTAAGTCTGCTGGTTGTCCCTTTACACTTCAACTTTATTTAGTGTTCTCACCTGTACTGAAGCTTCAACTTCTTTCAGTATTTCAAATATTTTAAATGTTTTAACTGCTAATTTTCGGAAGCGAGAGTCTGTAAAATTCAGCTTTTTGTTGTTCCTGTTTTTAATTTTTATTTCATAATTATTGATGCTAATTTGTTGCCTTCTGTGAAGCACACTGTAGATTATTATTATTATAGTTTTGCTTTGAGGACATTTTATGTAATTCCAATTCCCATCTGAAATTTTTATATTATATAATAAGAACTTTAAAGAGCACTTTTGCTTTCACTTTTCTTCACATCACTAAAATAAAGATAAACTCTTCATGTTGTCGTCGTTCGGCATTAAATTATGAAACATCCCAACGTGATTCTTCAAACTCCTTCATGTTTCCTTGTTTCTGCTGTTCAGATTCTTTTTATATCTTTGTGGTTTAAATCACTAAAAACGTGAACCAGCTTTGGTCCAAACGGTTCATTTCATCCAGCTTTGACGTCGGCTTCCTGTCAGACTCACAACCTGATGTAAGAAGTTACGTAAGGTTGTCATTTAGTAGGTGAATGCAGATATAATGTTTAAATAACTTTATTAATACCCTCTGTGAGGATGACATCATGGTAAACAGTCTGATTTGATTGGTTGATGAGGTGATAATCGCGTGATGACAGCTGAGATCGTACAGCTGAGTTACACCTGCTGACAGAGGTGAGGTCATCTCTGTCTGTGATTTACAAGAAGATACGATCAAAAGAAAACAGAGGAAGTCAACAAGTTTAAATTCTTGGGTTTAGTTTTGGATTCTCATCGTTTCAGGAAATTGTCAAACTATTAAAACTAATTGTCTGTGGGGAGATAATGTTTCACTCGTGTGTCTGTCTGGCCACGGCAAATATCTCATACTTTATCCATCAGCCTGATCTTTTCTGCAGATAACTCCACACCCGATATGTTACGATCCACTAAAGTTAGACACGATACGAGATGAATAGCCTGCAGGAGATCTGCACTTTTCTAGTTTGAAATGTTTTTATTTGATAAGAAGTACTCAAAAGTATTTATACCAGCCAATAGAAATGCCCATTTAAAAGTAAAGGTTGTGCATTCAAAATAGAAGTACAAAAGTAATAAAGCAGCATAATGTACTTAAAGTATCAAAAGTATTCATTAAGCTGCAGAATGGCTCCTGTTATAATATTGTGCATCTGGTTTTTGGGAACTACTGTAGTGGTGTACAATAGAGGATAATAATTATCATGCATCATTTTATGGACTTTTTTAATGTCAATTGTTTTTAATGCCAATATCTCGAGAAAACAAAAGGGCAATTTATTTTTATTACTGATACTGTTTATTGGAGATCAGGAGTGCTAGCATGCACAACTTATTTAAGGTAAAACATAAAATTATTACCCTTATTATTATTATTTGTGATCAACATCAGACTGTACTTCATTCAAGGTCTGACTCAGGAAGAAGTATTGTGTCTTTCTAATTGAAAGACCTTTTTTTAATACGGAGAAGACTACAAATAAATAAGAAAGTCAAGGCAACAATGACGCATTTAAGCCTCAACTCGCTGTTCAGTTATGAGTCACTGAGTTGTTATCTTGAAGCTTAAAATCAGGTTTGACCAAATGAGCCAGACTCCCTAAACACAAATCAACCCAATCACAAGAAAACAGGCTTTGTTATCTCAAGATAAAGACATAAAAATTCATGCGAGCATGGGCGTTCTCAGGCTTCCGTATTTTCAGAAACCTATAAATGAATAAAGTTGTTGTGTCCTCGATGGAAACCAGAACAAACCGTTTAGAGATCAGTCATCAGGGTATAATTAAGTTATTTAAATCGCCTAGTTTGTCCTCAGATAAAGCAAACAGAGACACTGATTTTCTGGAAACAGTTCATTAGTGAGGAGCGCTGAGAGATTCGTCCTCCACCCAAAACAGCTCTAAATATATCCTCCTCTTCGTAAAGTAGTCCTATTATTAGGTTATGGTGCTGATACTGAATCTCTCTGTATTGTTTTTAAACTTCAGGACTGAGAGAGAACAAACTGTGTTATTTGGATTTTTCTCCTCATGTAATGAATCCATCTGTTTCCACGTCTAACTCCTCTCCTCCTCCACCCATCTTAACTCTTCTCCACACATGAATTATTCACCTCAACACTCGTATTTTATTTTGAAATCACCGCTCTACCTGAGAGCAGGAGGAAGATAGATAGATATGTACTTTATTCATCTCCAGGGGGAACTTTGTATGTTACAGCAGCAAGACATACCAAGTAAGCAAAGTAACAGAGTAACCACAATATTAAGTATTAAAAAATGCACAATATATACAATAAAATAACAGAGTAGGACAAATTAAATATCAGAATATAGAAGATAAAACAACAAAAATGCACAGTATATACAATGAAATAGAATAGTGTTAAATGAACTAACTAGGTGAAAAACAGTAGTGCAAAAATCAACCACCAGCAAACAGTGTAGCAGTGTGTAGTTATGTGGAGGATGATCTGGCCAGAGGTGATTTATTGTAAAGTGTTATTGCAGAGGGCAGGAATGTTCTCTTGTATCTGTCCTGAAGACTGTTGCTCTTGGATTTTCTGCTGCCCTGATTGCACAATGAACTTTTTAAAATATTACATTACACACGTGTTAAGAGAAGACAACACCAGAGTTTAAATCATTTATTTTTATTTGTTTAACTCCTGCAACCAACAACTATTTTAATTATAAATGATAAATTATTGTCATATCTAATCATTAGATTTGATCATTGGGTCTATAAAATTTAAATGATCATTTAGGTCTATAAAACATCCAAGATCACGTCATCAAATGTTTTGTTTTGTCCGAACAACAAGAGACATCCAACCAACAGTCCAAAACACAAATATCTTTAGTTTATTATGATAGAAATATAATGTTATATTCAGAAATACAAATGAGTGTAAATGTTTTGTATGTAAATTAATTTTAAATAGAAAACAGCGACTGAAGATGAGAAAAAAAGGAGAACTCTGAGTAAAGAGATGCTAAACAGCTGTTAGCTTGTTGGAAAAACTTTAAGATGAAGTAAAAATATGCTGCATGGTTAAAGTTTTTATAGTTTGAGTGTCAGATTTGCTGCCAAACATCTTGTAATAACAGATTTAACCCTTAGTTTGGATAAAAGTCTAACATGAAATTTGTGTTAAATGTGAGTTTGATACATTGAATCTGGTTTGAACTGGTTGAATGCAGGATTTGTTCAGTAAACCAGCATATTTTCTGTCTTGTATCATTTGTTTCCTGCAGAGCTGTAATGAAACCGTCCTCCAGGCTCCAGGACGTGGTGCGAGCGATCCACCCCGACTCGGGTCTCTCTCTCAAGGTGTGGAGCTCCGCGCTGAAAGCTCCTCTTCCTTGTTGTGATTGTGAGGGAGAGACAGAAGGAGTCCGGCTCCAGGATGCTGAGACTCTGAACACGAAGAAAGCTGCATGAAGACTGATGAGGGTCAAAGATTTATGTCTATCAAACTATAGAATCACATTTAGATAAGCACAGATTTCACTCGGAGAAAAGGCAATTGTGCAAAACTAAATACGATAAGTTAAACTTTATTTATCCGAAGGGAAAACATAAACAAAACGTACAAAGTATAAATATGAATAAATTAAAAAGATTAGGAAGAGTAACTGTTGCTCGTTGTCGCTTCTATGATGAATGTTGAGTGGACATTTTTGTCCTGAGCATGACGCTCAAAATGGAAATGGTTTATCCTCTTAGGAGCGTGAAGGTGCTTAATGAAGCTAGACAGTCTGCACATTGCTCATCTCGGATCCCATTGGCTAGCAGACTGAGGACGATTTAGCCTCTGGGGAAAATAGACAATTTTTCAGTGAAGGGTTGTACGTGTGAATCCATGCAGCGATGACATCGGCCATTTTTTAAAATCTGTTAAGTCGTGTAAACAACAGAGAACCCAAAACACAAATTGACTGACAGTGAAGTCCAGGAATTTACTCATTCATGAGCAAACATCGAGTAAAAATACTCTGTTACAGTAAAAGTACTAACACTACACTGTAAAAATATTCTGTGACAGTAAAAGTACTAATACAGCACTGTAAAAATACTAATACCACACAGTGAAATACTACCACAGGTATGTTTAATTTTTTTTTAATGTGTCGATCCTCTCAAGCTGTTAGATTCTAAAAGTTAAAGATATTCTATTTTATTGTAATAACTGCCACTGATTCAAGATATTTAACATATAAAACTGTAAGATTTGAGTCTTAAAGAAGAAAACAAGTTAAAGAATCCTCCGCAACGTTCCAGAGAGAGATCAACAGCTGAGCTGAATCCTCTAATCAACACCTCAATCAGAGAGAAGAGCTCCTCAGTGGAAACAGCTGCTGCAGGTTCACTGACTTTACATCTGTTTGTACTGAAAAACATCAAACATGTTTCATTATGTTCATTTAGAATCAAACCCATGTGGTGTTTTAAGATTTTAATAGACTGATAATATCGTGATGTATTTGTATTTTACTGGTAATATTTTATTACTGACATTATCTGCAATATGATCTTTGACACTTTCTCCTTGTATTTCATCCATTTTATTAAAAGCCTGTTTTTATTTTCAGCTTTCCTGATTAAATAAAGTTATATATCAATTTAAACATTTCTCTATTTTGTGAGGTAATTTCTCTATATTTGAGGATTTTGAGGGGGACGACCGTGGCTCACTGGGTTAAGAGGGTTGTCTGGTAACCGCAGGGTCAACGGTTCAATCCTCGCCTGGGACGTGTCACGTGTCGTAGTGTCCCTGAGCAAGACACTGAACCCCCGGCTCCCCGGGCGCCTATCATTAGCAGCCCACTGCTCCCTATATACAGGGATGGGTCAAATGCAGAAGGCAAATTTTGTGTATATGTATACGACAATAAAAATGGTTTCTTCTTCCTCTATATTTGTGAGGTATATTCTGTATAGTTGTGGAAACACAATGATTCTCTGGTGAGTTCTGCAATGTTTTTTTAAAATTATTTCCAAGGGGATTGATGGACTGAGAGACTCTTTATGTGTTCTTATGTTATTGTAATTTCATCTTTGGCCTGTATAAACTCCATACACAAACAGGATTAATTAATATAAATAAAGGTCTACTGTCTTCTAAATGCCATTTTTAAGTTTGAACTGTGTCATCAGGTATGTGTACTTAAAGCAGGTTGAAAAGGTGACTGATGTGTTTTATTGCAGGATTTCCAACATTTATAGTGTCTTCACTGATTACATGACAGCTTGTTTGTGTACATGGACTACATTTAGCTTCTTTTTCTATCATCATGATCTGGTTTATTTTCTCTGAACTCCGGCGTCGTACAGCAGCTCTGTTTCTTTTTGTGGAAAATGTCCTCCACAAATTAGCTATCCAAACATCATTTCCAAACGGACAAATTGAATAATTCGTCCCCAATTAGCAGAACAATCACACACTTCCACGCATGTTAATGGCATTAACGAGTTGCACTTAACAGTGTGTTGACATTTCCAACTTTAAACCAACATCCTCTCTTGTTGATTAACTGCTAACAGTACAGACACGCTAAGAGAGCGGGACACGTCCAGCTGAGGTCTGTCCAAAAACAACTGGACAGTATTTGAAGTGCGAGTGAGCGTCCAGCAGACCTGAACAACAACACACACATTTTCCAGGCCACCAAAGAAGAAGAAGCTTTAGCTAGCTGGTCAGTCAGCCTGGAGAATAGTCTCTGTAACACAACTTTATACAGAAAACTGATTAACTTAAAGAGGAAGTACTTTATCTTCTGGCTTGAGTCTAAAATAGAAGAGAGAGGAAAGACCTGAAACCTTCACTTGGCACTACAAGTGGACAGCCCTGGGTACAGGTGTGAATGCACCGAAGGAAAAACACGGCCACGTTCTTTTAGTAGTAGCGGTGCAACTGATCATAAAACTCACGGTTCGGAACAGATCGGATCAGCACAAAAGAAAAAAGACAGCAAATATTTTGAGATCCCTGATCACTTTTTTATTTCCGCCAATAGTAATTGCCGATCATTGATGATCCATATTAACAGATACAGATCCCTTTGTTGTTTGATTATAGCAGCTGTTCTACAAGGCTCCATCCCAGAAATCATTTTTCGGTAGAAAAGTCGGTAAACCATAAAAAATTGTAAATGTTATACTTTTACTTTGTTATAGTAATTAATTTTTTTTCTTCATAAAAACACAATTCGAATGATAAGGAAATACAATATTGTATTTTTATGGATAAATGAATCTAGTCATGATTAGTTTTAATGATGTATAATAATCTGCTTAGAGCTAGTGTTTGGAGGTTAACCCTAATTCATCTCTAATATCTATTTTATATTCATGTGAAAACATCTTCAAACTACTGGATTTATTCAAGTTTATCATTAAACTAACTAAGTAACTACATTTTACAGATTACATGTGAACCCTTGGGAACATAGGACCCTGCAAACAAAGGACATTGGGAACATGAGACATTGGGGACATAGGACCTTGAGAACAAAGGACCCTGGGAACATGGGACATTGGAAACAGGACATTGGGGACATAGGTCCGAGGGAACAAATGGCATTGGGAACATGGGTTATTGGGGACATAGCACCAATAACATGTTAGGATCATAGGACCCTGGAAACAAAGTACATTGGGAACAATGTCAGTCTTTAGGGGCGGCTGTGGCTCATTGGGTAGAGAGGGGCAAACGCAAGGTTGGCGGTTTAATCCTTGGCAGCTACTGGTCCTGTCCCGAAGTGCCCCTGAGCAAGACACTGAACCCCTAACTGCTCCCCGGGCGCTTCTCAGCAGCCCACTGCTCCCAATATGTTAAATGCAGAGGTCAAATTTCATGTATATGTAATTGTATAATGATGACAATAATAAAGTTTAAGCTTTAGCAAAGTTGCAGTACCATGTTTTGGCCAGCAGGTGTCCCTGACTTTAACTGACTAAGTAACGCCTTGAAACAAACTTTTTTTGGCGGTTCAGTTCTTCAGTCAGCTTTGTTTCCTGACTGCACAAAAACACCAGAAAACAATTCACCTTTCATAACAGACCTGTGTGTGTTTCCATCTATTTCTAAAGGCAGCCTGCAGCTGTCCATGGGGATCCTCTGTAAAAGCTGTTTAGGGTTTTGTGATTACAAGTCGACTTGGCTCCGGCAGGTCCAAAGATTCGTGGGAGGTTGTGAGAAACATTGATTCAAGGAAAGGTGTTTGGCTGGTGTGGATGGAGCTTTTAGCACATTCCTCTGCAGTACAACATAGACGTGGTCTGGGTTCAGTCTTGGTTCGTCCCCGCTCTGCTCTCTTCCTGCAGAAAACTGGCCAGTCAATCAAACGCTCCGAGTCTGAGTCAGCAGGTTGTGGATTCTGACATGCTGCCGATAGTTGAGCTGGCTTTTACTTTTGTCACTGAAGAAGAAGAAAAGTAGTTTTGTGTTTGAAACATGCTCTGTCTTATTTCTCTGGAAGGAAGCATCCTGTTGAAGTGTTAAAAAATATGATTTAACTTTTAACAGTAGTTTAAGACTTCTGCTGAAATATGATGATTTTGGTTGATCCTTGTTGTTATGACAGAGGAGAAATGAAAACATAAGGGCTCCAGTTTGAAGTTAATTTTAATTCATGCATTCATTTTAAATATACAACGCATATTGGGGTAAAAAGATATCTAAAAATATGGAGCCAAGCCAATAGGGTAATACTGCGAGAAAAGAATAAGAATTTTTGAAATTCAAATCACAAATTCATGAGAGAAAAACTGTGATATTCTCTGAGTATAAAGTCGTAAAGTTATGAGGAAAAATCATACATTTACAAGAAAAAAACTTCTGATATTCTATTCTAGATTGTATTATTTACAAAGCCACAAATTGACGAGGAAAAATGGTAAAATATGTATGATTTTATTTGGGTTTGGTTGACCCTCATTCTCATGTGATATGAGAGTCATGACGGGGAAGAAACAAAACTTAAAGCCTTCAGTTTGACTTAAATTTTGGAACAAAGGACCCTAGTAATTTAGGACCTTTAGGATATTGGACATTGGGAACATGAGACCCTTGGAACATAGGACATTGGGAACAAAGAACCCTGGGAACATGACACATTTGGTACAAAGGACATTGGTAACATGGGACATTTGAAACAGCACCTTTGGAAAATAGGACCGTGGGATCATAGGACCCTGGAAACAAAGGTCATTGGGAACATGGGACATTAAGAACACAGGACCCTGGGAACACAGGGCTTTTAAAACAGGACATTGGGAACATGGGACCCTAGCGAACATAGCTTGTCGTAGAAAACCAAAATACAAGTATGAACCTGAAAATTAGCATATGTTCCCTTTCAGTTGTCAAGATTTTTAAACTTACATGGTTACACACTTTTTTAAGTTTGTCTTTTAAAAATATGAGTTCTCCATGTTTGATTTTGAAAATGTTCAGTAACTTTTTTTTCTGTGCAGTCATATAGAGTTAATATCTATATTTTCACATTTTGTCCTTAGCTCTATAAGTTTTGTGTACTGATCGACTATATTAATGTATATATTCCTGTACTAACCTTTTTTCAACCATCCTCTGTGTTTTCTGTGTGTACTTCATGAAACAGGGAACTCTACAGTATTTCAAACATGTCGGGCAGCCAGTTATATTTAACGGCCTCTGACTCGTTCTGCTCTCACAATGAGCACCGCTGGGAAGCACTAACTTTAACTTTGTGTGGAGTCAGAAAAACGCTGTGAGCGTCTAAGCGTCTTTCTTTTAACTCCTGCAATAAAAAGCAACAGTTTATACTGAGCTTCTTTGTGTGGAGCTGATTTCTGAAGCAGTAACCGGTTTCCTGTCAGAAGTGCTCTTTAAAGAGCTGCTCACAAATAACGGAAAAAGTTGCAGCTAAGCGAGCGCTAATAGTTGGATCCGGCTCATAAACATGCGGCTGTATATTAGAATTTAATTAACCATCAGAATCACTAGTTGGAGTCCCATTTTTCTGCTGTTTGCTTTGGAGCGAGCTGCACATACCGAGGAGTGAAGTCAGCTCAGACTTCATGTATTTGTAATGATTTTACATGTTTATGACTGTGACTCATTGAGAAGAATGTTTTCTTTTCTGCAGAACACCCACTGCTCCGTCTCCTCTACACACACACCCAGTTAACTCCCAGTACCCCCATCTCCTCCACTGTTACACCAGTCTGCTTCCCAGCAGGCTGCCTGACAATGTTACTGTAATGAGCTCCCTCTCTCTGACTGAAAAGTGCAGGTTGAAAAACATGTTGGCACACTTGGGCAGAGTCCAGCTCATAGCTTTAGTTATTCATACACCAGCTTCAATATTGGTTTGTGCAGTTCAACACTAAAATGTGATTTTAGGGTTAGGGTTAGGGTTAGGTAAGGAGCGTGGCCCTCCTAAGAGGGCCACGAGGGGTTAGGGTTAGGGTTAGGGTTTGGGTTAGGGTTAGGGTTAGGGTTAGGGTTAGGGTTAGGGTTAGGGTTAGGTGCAAGGGGAATAAAGAAGTCTGGCTGCACTTAGGCAGCCAGAATGCACGGGCTCACACATTTCTAGCCTTAACACATTTGTTTCTCAAGAAAGGGTTTGTATTGTATTTTTTGTTTTGTATTTGACAGGTGCCCTGGAAGAGATCTCCCCACCCTCATCCGAGGGGGTAAGTTTATTATTTAGGCGACTGGCTTTAATTAATTTGGTTCAGACCATATGGATAAACTGTGTTAAGTTTGTTAATCCACTGTCTTTCTTTTGCCAGTCGCTGTCTGTCTGACCACCAGGATCCTGACTCCAACCCCATGATGAGGAGATTTTCCCTCCCATGTTGTCTGAAATGTTCGTACAGGTGAGTAACTTTATGCGTCTTATCAATCAAGTTCAAGTGTTGCTTCAGTCTTAGAATTAAACTGTTCTTGGTTTGCCCAATATACAGTTTTTTACAAACCACGCACTCGATACAGTACACCAAATTCATTGACCCTGGCTTGGTCATATGCCACACAGGTGCACTCAGGTGTTGATTCACCATGAATTTAATATTTTTAAAGTGTCTGTTGTGCTTGTCTTTTTTATGTTTTCCGCCCAAGGAGGCATGAACTAGAAGATCTTTTATGTTTTTGTTTCTTCTAAACGCTGCTATGATTTTAAAATCCGAAAGGGATTCTACGTGGTCCTGTACCCTCTTAAAATTACTTTTAACCTTGGCATTCAAGGTCCTGGAGGCAGGAGAAAAGGTGGAGACAAAGGGGACCAGATGGTGGTTGTTGTCCTCCCCCCTGGGTTTCAGGCCTAGTTGGTAGTCCCGCTGGACGTCCACCTTAATCCCCCGGAGGAAGGTCCTACTGTAGCCCCGACGTCTCAGAGCCCGGAATAGGGTCCTTGTCGCCGACTCGACATCCCCCGCTACCGTACAGATCCTACGAAACCTTATTAATTGCGATTTCACAATTCCCCGGTAGGTGTGCTTCGGGTGGTAGCTAGACTTGTGTAACAGTGCGTGGGTGTCGGTCGGCTTGAAATACACCCTCGTTCCCAGGCTCCCCTCTCCATTTTCCCTCCTAACCAAGAACACCTCGGTATCCAAGAATTCAATTTTCTCTTGTTGTAAATTATATTTAACTGAGATAGAGGGATGATGGTTATTAAGGATTGCAATGAAATCAAAAAACTCAGCCTTGGAATGGTTCCAAATACCGAAAATATCATCCAGGTATCTTACATAGAAACTTGGAAGTTTGCTGCATTTAGGGAAGACGGTCCGCTCCCAGTCCGCCATATAAATATTAGCGTAGGCCGGGGCGAACTTCTTCCCCATCGCAGTTCCATGGACCTGGAGATACCATTCAGAGTTAAATTCAAAGTCATTTTTCACAAGGCCCAATTCCAAAAGTGTGAGGAGGGCCTCATCCGGCCTAGTGGGGTCAGGATACTCCCTAAAGATGTCTCGCACCGCTTTTAGACCCAATTGAGTCTCTATATTGGTGTATAGGGAATCAATATCCACAGAGAAAAGCATTCCACCAGGAGGCACCATGATCTGTCTAAGTTTTGACACAAACTCATAGGTGTCCTTGATATAGCTCTCATGTTTTTGCGACAAGGGGTTAATATAATGATCAATAAATTCAGCTATCCTGTACGATTCACTCCCACAATCAGACACAATGGGTCTGCCGGGAGGGACCTGGTGTGGGACCGTCCAGGTCTCTGGATCCTTGTGGATCTTAGGCAAGAGGTAGAATTTGCGTGGACGTGGAGGATCCTCACCAGACAGGTAATACTTTTGTTTAGCCGTAATGATCTTTTTCTCATACAGGCATCCCACAATCTCCCGAATTTTTGTCTGAGTTTCCAGTTGCAGGGAGCAGGTTAAAGGTAAGTAGTGTGTTGTGTTCTTTAGTTGTCTGTACGCTTCAGTTAAATATTGATGTTTATCCATTATAACAATTTTTGACCCCTTGTCTGCAGGTTTAATCACTATTTCCTGGTTTGATTTTAGTTGGTCAAGTGCTTTTCTTTCCCCTGTAGATAAATTATTTTCCCTCTCCCTATTACAGTGGATCCTGTCAAGATCCCGGACATCTCGCCTGATCAGTTTTTTCAAAAGTTCTGTGGTCGAAACCCACTCAGGTTCCCAAGTGGAGGGGTTGATGAATGGTACTCGACAGAAATCCATACTGTAATTAAAATGGTCTAGGAGCCTCAATTGTCTGTGATACCTGTGTAGGTCTCTTCGCAGTTCCTGTCTATCCACCACTAGTGGAGTTGGAATAAAATAGAGACCCTTCTCTAGCAGTCTTTCTTCGTCCTCCGTTAAGAAAAAAGAGGTGGAAAGATTTAAAATATTAGAGTGGGGCTGATTAGACACTCTAGGTCCCCCTATTCTTAGTTTAACTGCGACATCCACGAATTAAGGATTTTATTGGCAGTAGCTGGGGTCCAATGAATGGGATCTTTATGGTTGACCCGAAACTGTTCCTCTTCAATCCCTTTTAGGGTTCTACAGTTGTCCTCCAAGACTCGGTTAAGTTCCCCCAGAAGGGTTCTATGTTTCAACTGAAGCCGTGGGGAGAACTGGATCAGAGGAACCACAATCTCCGCTCGAGGAAAGGCTGTCCTAGCCCCTGACAGGAGTTGTTGCACCTGTTTCTTCATTGTCCCGAGCTGGTTGCACCTAAGGCAGTTGTTCAAGCCTACCGAGAGGACGACTTTCTGGGTTGTATGGCAAGGGTCAAGCTTGCCCAGGATCTCTTTTAGATGATGTATTTGAGCCCCAGGGAAGCTATCTATCTGAATCGAGGGATATTGGTGTTCTGTGATCCTAGCTAGGTTTGAATCCCCCATCACCACCACCGGTTGTTTGATCTCAAGGCTCCACTCCACCCCTTTGTAGTATGTACTACAGTGGCGGGTGGTCTTTTGGGGAGTCCGGACTCGCCCCTCAGGAGGGTAACCCGTCCGTCCGGGGGGAGTCTCTCCCTCCAAGGTGAACTGACTCCCCTCCATCAGTTGTTGCGACTCCCGTAGGACCACCGCCACATTGGTGCGTGGAGCCTCGCCCTCTTCAGAACCCAGCAAGTCGCCACTCTCGTCCCCCCCAGGCCCATTAAAATCCGAACTCCCTGTGATCTCGAGTTCAAAATTGGGTCGGAACCCCAGGCTGCTATCTAGGCCACTGGTAGATGTAGCTTGATGGATCTCCGCTAGGCAGACCTGAGGGCTCCCCGCCAATTCCAACACTGGATCCACCTGACTGGACTCCCCTAAAATGGGGATAAGTCCAGGGTTTGGGACAGTTCTTGAAGAAACCCCCTCTGGGTGGCTGGACCGATTACCACCCCCCTCCCCCTGGCCCGGGTTGGTAATTCGGTTGGGGTTAGGGCTGGGCAATGGGTTGAGGTTAGGACTAGACAATGGGTTGAGGTCAGAACTAGATGGTAGGTTGAGGTCAGGGCCAAGGCCGAGACTGGGGTCAAGTGATAGGTTGGGGTTTAAACTGGGGCAGAAACCGAGGAGGGGAAGAGGGCCAGGGCCAGGGCCGAAGCCAATATTAGGGCCAGAGATGGAACGAGGCCCCAAAGTTGGGCGACGTGGCCCATCTGTCCGAGGTGGCCTGGGTGGTAAAGGTATCTGTCCCCTTCTAGGTCCAGGGCCAATGCCCGGGATGGGACCCGAGTGGTTACTCGGCCTGCCCTGGTCTGTTGGTGGCAAACTAGGCCACTCTCCCTCACTCAGCTCCCCAGCCACCACCCCCAGTCCCCCCACCAGCGGGGGCCCCCCCACCAAAGTCGAGAGGGTGGCAATGGAGGTTTCGGTAAGGCGTCGTTTATATCTACCCCTACCGTATGCCATCGCTTTGTCCCATGCCACCCTGTCGAACCCCGGGAGGTTTTCCAGGGCGAGGGCAATCACCGAATCGTAATGTTCTTTCAGGATGCTCATATTATTTCTCATCCATTGATCGGTGTTGGCCCTCACCCTAGATGTTGTTGCTATGTTTGGGGATGATGGCTTAATGAATGCTGTTAGTTTGTTGACCTGTCTCAG